>NC_073262.2:108805530-109108560 GCF_029289425.2 Pan paniscus | reverse complement strand
AATAAAAAAATACTTCCAAACAGCATATCTTCAGGAGAGATAAACTCAAAACAAGAAAAATGTAGTACGGGTGTTGTTCACGGTGCTGGGTGAAGAACAGTTTGATTCCTTTAATCCGCCAACCTGAAAACTTTGTCTCAAACTGCTTTTATTGAAAATACCTCACGGTGTCTTAAGGTTTGCTCATTTTTTCATAGTTCACTGAATCAAACGTATACAAAGAACCCAGGAATTCAAAGCTGCATGAAAATAGACATATTATTTACTTCTAAAAGCACTGTTGTCACTAGATGTTTACATTCAGACATGAGAACATTAGTGATTTCACAGCAACAGAGTTAACTAAACCTCTCAAAGGAGTAAGATCACATGTAAATTTTTTTTATTTTATTTATTTTCTTATTATTATTATACTTTAAGTTTTAGGGTACATGTGCACAACGTGCAGGTTTGTTACATATGTATACATGTGCCATGTTGGTGTGCTGCACCCATTAACTCGTCATTTAGCATTAGAATGCTATCCTAATGCTATCCCCTCTCCCCCTACCCCACAACAGTCCCTGGTGTGTGATGTTCCCCTTCCTGTGTCCATGTGTTCTCATTGTTCAATTCCCACCTATGAGTGAGAACATGCAGTGTTTGGTTTTTTGTCCTTGCGAGAGTTTGCTGAGAATGATGGTTTCCAGCTTCATCCATGTCCCTACAAAGGACATGAACTCATCATTTTTTATGGCTGCATAGTATTCCATGGTGTATACGTGCCACATTTTCTTAATCCAGTCTATCATTGTTGGACATTTGGGTTGGTTCCAAGTCTTTGCTATTGTGAATAGTGCCGCAATAAACATACGTGTGCATGTGTCTTTATAGCAGCATGATTTACAATCCTTTGGGTATATACCCAGTAATGGGATGGCTGGGTCAAATGGTATTTCTAGTTCTAGATCCCTGAGGAATCACCACACTGACTTCCACAATGGTTGAACTAGTTTACAGTCCCACCAACAGTGTAAAAGTGTTCCTAGTTCTCCACATCCTCTCCAGCACCTGTTGTTTCCTGACATTTTAATGATCGCCATTCTAACTGGTGTGAGATGGTATCTCATTGCGGTTTTGATTTGCATTTCTCTGATGGCCAGTGATGATGAGCATTTTTTCATGTTTTTTGGCTGCATAAATGTCTTCTTTTGAGAAATGTCTGTTCATATCCTTCACCCACTTTTTGATGGGGTTGTTTTTTTCTTGTAAATTTGTTTGAGTTCATTGTAGATTCTGGATATTAGCCCTTTGTCAGATGAGTAGGTTGCAAAAATTTTCTCCCATTCTGTAGGTTGCCTGTTCACTCTGATGGTAGTTTCTTTTGCTGTGCAAAAGCTCTTTAGTTTAATTAGATCCCATTTGTCAATTTTGGCTTTTGTTGCCATTGCTTTTGGTGTTTTAGTCATGAAGTCCTTGCCCATGCCTCTGTCCTGAATGGTATTGCCTAGGTTTTCTTGTAGGGTTTTTATGGTTTTAGGTCTAACATGTAAGTCTTTAATCCATCTTGAATTAATTTTTGTATAAGGTGTAAGGAAGGGATCCAGTTTCAGCTTTCTACATATGGCTAGCCAGTCTTCCCAGCACCATTTATTAAATAGGGAATCCTTTCCCCATTTCTTCTTTTTGTCAGGTTTGTCAAAGATCAGATAGTTGTAGATATGCGGCATTATTTCTGAGGGCTCTGTTCTGTTCCATTGGTCTATATCTCTGTTTTGGTAGCAGTACCATGCTGTTTCGGTTACTGTAGCCTTGTAGTATAGTTTGAAGTCAGGTAGCTCGATGCCTCCAGCTTTGCTCTTTTGGCTTAGGATTGACTTGGCAATGCGGGCTCTTTTTTGGTTCCATATAAACTTTAAAGTAGTTTTTTCCAATTCTGTGAAGAAAGTCATTGGTAGCTTGATGGGGATGGCATTGAATCTATAAATTATCTTGGGCAGTACGGCCATTTTCACGATATTGATTCTTCCTACCCAAGAGCATGGAGTGTTCTTCCATTTGTTTGTATCCCCTTTTATTTCATTGAGCAGTGGATTGTAGTTCTTGAAGAGCTCCTTCACATCCCTTGTAAGTTGGATTCCTAGGTATTTTATTCTCTTTGAAGCAATTGTGAATGGGAGTTCACTCATGATTTGGCTCTCTGTTTGTCTGTTATTGGTGTATAAGAATGCTTGTGATTTTTGCACATTGATTTTGTATCTTGAGACTTTGCTGAAGTTGCTTATCAGCTTAAGGAGATTTTGGGCTGAGATGATGGGGTTTTCTAGATACACAATCATGTCATCTGCAAACAGGGACAATTTGACTTCCTCTATTCCTAATTGAATGCCCTTTATTCCCTTCTCCTGCCTGACTGCCCTGGTCAGAACTTCCCACACTATGTTGAATAGGAGTGGTGAGAGAGGGCATCCCTGTCTTGTGCCAGTTTTCAAAGGAAATGCTTCCAGTTTTTGTCCATTCAGTATGATATTGGCTGTGGGTTTGTCATAGATAGCTCTTATTATTTTGAGATACGTCCCATCAATACCTAATTTATTGAGAATTTTTAGCATGAAGGTTGTTGAATTTTGTCAAAGGCCTTTTCTGCATCTATTGAGATAATCATGTGGTTTTTGTCTTTGGTTCTCTTTATATGCTGGATTACGTTTATTGATTTTCGTATGTTGAACCAGCCTTGCATCCCATGGATGAAGCCCACTTGATCATGGTGGATAAGCTTTTTGATGTGTTGCTGGATTCGGTTTGCCAGTATTTTACTGAGGATTTTTGCATCAATGTTCATCAAGGATATTGGTCTAAAATTCTCTTTTTTCATTGTGTCTCTGCCAGGCTTTGGTATAAGGATGATGCTGGCCTCATAAAATGAGTTAGGGAGGATTCCCTCTTTTTCTATTGATTGGAATAGTTTCAGAAGGAATGGTACCGGCTCCTCCTTATACCTCTGGTAGAATTTGGCTATGAATCCATCTGGTCCTGGACTTTTGTTGGTTGGTAAGCTATTAATTATTGCCTCAATTTCAGAGCCCGTTATTGGTCTATTCAGAGATTCAACTTCTTCCTGGTTTAGTCTTGGGAGAGTGTATGTGTCGAGGAATTTATCCATTTCTTCTAGATTTTCTAGTTTATTTGCATAGAGGTGTTTATAGTATTCTCTGATGGTAGTTTGTATTTCTGTGGGATCGGTGGTGATATCCCCTTTGTCATTTTTTATTGTGTCTATTTGATTCTTCTCTCTTTTCTTCTTTATTAGTCTTGCTAGCAGTCTATCAATTTTGTTGATCTTTTAAAAAAACCAGCTCCTGGATTATTGATTTTTTGAAGGGTTTTTTGTGTCTCTATTTCCTTCAGTTGTGCTCTGATCTTAGTTATTTCTTGCCTTCTGCTAGCTTTTGAGTGTGTTTGCTCTTGCTTCTCTAGTTCTTTCGATTGTGATGTTAGGGTGTCAATTTTAGATCTTTCCTGCTTTCTCTTGTGGGCATTTAGTGCTATAAATTTCCCTCTACACACTGCTTTGAATGTGTCCCAGAGATTCTGGTATTTTGTGTCTTTGTTCTCGTTGGTTTCAAAGAACATCTTTATTTCTGCCTTCATTTCGTTATGTACCCAGTAGTTATTTAGGAGCAGGTTGTTCAGTTTCCATGTAGTTGAGTGGTTTTGAGTGAGTTTCTTAATCCTGAGTTCTAGTTTGATTGCACTGTGGTCTGAGAGACAGTTTGTTATAATTTTTGTTCTTTTACATTTGCTGAGGAGTGTTTTACTTCCAACTATGTGGTCAATTTTGGAATAGGTGTGGTGTGGTGCTGAAAAGAATATATTCTTTTGATTTGGGGTGGAGAGTTCTGTAGATGTCTATTAGGTCCGCTTGGTGCAGAGCTGAGTTCAATTCCTGGATATCCTTGTTAACTTTCTATCTCGTTGATCTGTCTAATATTGACAGTGGGGTGTTTAAGTCTCCCATTATTATTGTGTGAGAGTCTAAGTCTCTTTGTAGGTCACTAAGGACTTGCTTTATGAATCTGGGTGCTCCTGTATTGGGTGCATATATATTTAGGATAGTTAGTTCTTCTTGTTGAATTGATCCCTTTACCATTACATAATGGCCTTCTTTGTCTCTTTTGATCTTTGTTGGTTTAAAGTCTGTTTAATCCGAGACTAGGATTGCAACCCCTGACTTTTTTTGTTTTCCATTTGCTTGGTAGATCTTCCTCCATCCCTTTATTTTGAGCCTATGTGTGTCTCTGCACGTGAGATGGGTTTCCTGAATATAGCACACTGATGGGTCTTGACTCTTTACCCAATTTGCCAGTCTGTGCCTTTTAATTGGAGCATTTAGCCCATTTACATTTAAGGTTAGTATTGTTATGTGTGAATTTGATCCTGTCATTATGATGTTAGCTGGTTATTTTGCTTGTTAGTTGATGCAGTTTCTTCCTAGCCTTGATGGTCTTTACAATTTGGCATGGTTTTGCAGTGGCTGGTACCGGTTGTTCCTTTCCATGTTTAGTGCTTCCTTCAGGAGCTCTTTTAGGGCAGGCCTGGTGGTGACGAAATATCTCAGCATTTGCTTGTCTGTAAAGAATATTTTATTTCTCCTTCACTTATGAAGCTTAGTTTGGCTGGATATGAAATTCTGGGTTGAAAATTCTTTTCTTTAAGAATGTTGAATATTGGCCCCCACTCTCTTCTGGCTTGTAGAGTTTCTGCCGAGAGATCAGCTGTTAGTCTGATGGGCTTCCCTTTGTGGGTAACCTGACCTTTCTCTCTGGCTGCCCTTAACATTTTTTCCTTCATTTCAACTTTGATGAAATCTGACAATTATGTGTCTTGGAGTTGCTCTTCTTGAGGAGTATCTTTGTGGCGTTCTCTATATTTCCTGAATTTGAATGTTGGCCTGCCTTACTAGATTGGGGAAGTTCTCCTGGATAATATCCTGCAGAGTGTTTTCCAACTTGGTTCCATTCTCCCCGTCACTTTCAGGTACACCAATTAGACGTAGATTTGGTCTTTTCACATTGTCCCGTATTTCTTGGAGGCTTTGTTCGTTTCTTTTTATTCTTTTTTATCTAAACTTCTCTTCACACTTCATTTCATTCATTTTGTCTTCCATCGCTGATACCCTTTCTTCCAGTTGATAGCATTGGTTACTGAGGCTTGTGCATTCATCACATAGTTCTCATGCCATGGTTTTCACATGTACATTTTTAACCTCAGCTAAAATATCAGTAGTACTCATTTTTGCAGCTTATAAAACTTCTGGCTGTTAAAGCTGTGTCAGGTTGAGATACTACTGGGAAAAAAGATGCAAAATAGCTAAGCTGTATCAACAATCCATCACTTCCATTTATCCAGTAAGCATTTGATATCAACCACTGAATGGCCAGCTAAAATAAATGGATGCTCAAAAAGTTATTGTCCCTCACCACACCCAAAAGTACTGAACTACTCACCCTCAAATTAGTCATCCTTCAAAACAGCTCAACCATCTCCTCCTCTGTGTAGCTTTCCCTGATCCCACCCTAAACTGTGGGCTCCTTAAATGAACTGCATCTTATTCTTGTTTCCCTATGAGCTAGCATAGTGCACAGGGAGGGCAAATGCTAACAATCATATAAAGAAACCCTTTACCACTGAACAGCTTTAAAGGGCAAACTTTTTTTAGGGTCAAGTATTAGCTCAGTCCTTAATGAATAAATATGAACAGTAATAAGGAAGAGCCTCAGACACTAGTAAGTTTCTAAGAATCCCTTGGTTGGTCAAAGGGTTTCAGTTTCCATTTTGCAGAATCAGTAAGTTCAGTGGATGTAATGTGCAGTATGGTGACTATAATTAATTATACTGTATTGTATAATTGAAATTTGCAAAAGGAGATCTTACATATTCTCAGCACAAAAACAGAAAAAAGATAACCATCTGAGGTGATGGATATGTTAATTAGCTTGAGCGTGGTGATCATTTCACAATGTATACAAAAATTAAAACATCACCTTGTATACCTTAAATATGCATAATTTTTATCTGTCCATTATCTTCAATAAAGATGAGAGGGGGACATTTAAGAAAAACAAGAAATCCTGGAGATTTACAAGAGATATAGTCTATTCTTATGCTGTGAGATCCTTCTGGTCACATGTAGTTTAGTCTGATTTATTGGATGTGTGAACTCACTTGGGCAAAAAAGAAAGGAGGAAGAAATGAAATGTGCTCTCTACAATGTATTAGAGATTTCCACCTTCTTATTTGAAAGATATTCCTGTAAAATGGAAAAATATATTTGTAATTATATTAAAGGACGTGAAACTTTTTGTAGAAATTGTTTCATTTAAAAAGCCAATATAGGCTAGGTGTGGTGGCTCACGCCTGTAATCCCAGCACTTGGGAGGCCGAGGCAGGTGGATCACCTGAGGTCGGGAGTTCGAGACCAGCCTGGACAACATGGCAAAACCCTGTCTCTACTAAAAATACAAAAATTAGCTGGGCGTGGTGGCGGATGCCTGTAATCCCAGCTACCTGGGAGGCTGAGGTAGGAGAATTGCTTGAACCTGGGAGGTGGAGGTTGCAGTGAGCCGAGATCGCGCCACTGCACTCCAGCCTGGGTGACAAGAGCAAAACTCCGTCTCAAAAAAATAAATAAATAAAAAGCCAGTATAGACTATTTTGTTTTTAAACACAATCTAAATATTATATTAAGGCTCATGGATATCATCATGGATGAAGAATTAGAACGAACTTGTTAAAGAGAGTACTTTTATAAACAGTCCATAATAAACCATAGTTAGGATTCTTATTTGGGGATTCTAATTTATAATTAATTTTAAAAGATTAGGAGAAATGACTCTAGATGATGAGATTCTAGTGTATGAATCATCCAAAAAATGGTTCTAAAATAACACAATTCTCACTGGCAACAGATGACCATCAAGAGTCTTAATGAGCCAGTTCATGTGATGTCAAGCCCTTACTTTATATAAATCTATGGAGAACCAAGAGGAAAATTTAATAAGTTATTGTTTGGGACTAGATTTATGCAATGAATAGTAGTATTCAAAATAAAGCAAGGTTAAGACACAAATGATATAAAGTTTTTTATTTCTGTAAGGTTCACCTTGGTAGAGCTTTTCAAACACATTTTTAGTCAGACTTCTTTATCACTGGAAACGTCTGCTATGGTTTGAATGTATAGGTCCCTCCAAAATTCATGTGGAAATTTAAACCCCACCTATGAAGAGGTGGGGTCTTTTCAGGGTGATTAGGCCATGAGAGCTCTAGCCTTTATCAATGAGATTAATGAGATTAATGAGATGATCAATGAGATTAATGCCCTTACAATAAAGGCTTTGGAGAATTGCCTGGCCCTTCCATATGGCTCTTCTGCCATGTGAGGACACAGCAACAAGGCACAATCTTGCAAGCAGAGATCCCTCACCAGATATCAAGGCTTGGTCTTGGATTTCCCAGCCTCCAGAACCATCAGAAGTAAATTTCTATTGTATAAACAATATATAAATATTGCCCAGTCCATGGCATTTTGTTATAGCAGCACAAACGAATTAGATAATGTTTCAACTCTCCAAGGCTTTGACAATGGGCATTCCTAGGTCTGTTCTTGGCTGTTACTTACTAGCTGTGTGGTTCTGTTCACCTCTCAAAGCCTCCATTTTCTCTCACTCCATGTCCCAAGTTTCTTGCTTACCTTCAGGCCTCCACACTCTCTCCCCCTTCAAGCCTTTTCTGACCACCTCTTAAACATGCTTTAGGCATGAGTTGAGACATTTAGCTCCATAAACATTTACCTCGCTATCCATTTCTACCTCTAATCTGGGTTAGGTACCCCTCCTATGTGGGATAAAAACATCCTGTACTTTCCCCATCACAGTACTTCTCAGATTGTCATTAAATGCCTACAGATTTGTCTTTCCTCCTCCATTGTTCTATAAGCTTCATGAGGGAAGGACTTCTCCAGGCAAACTTTGACAGTGCCTGGCACTTAGCAGGCACTCAATAAACATTTGTGAAATAAAAGTGCTTGGAATCATTCATGAACGGCTTCTGTCAATGGAAATCTATCCATCAACTCAGGTTAGAAAGAACTTTATGCACTTGGCTAACACAGAGGGTCAATATGAGAAACCCATTTAAGAAACATAATGGTTGCACACATTAACCATTATGCTGTTGAATGCCCTACTACATCAGGCGTCAAGGGATAATTCCTCTTTGACAAGGAAACATTTATATCTCTAGAGAGATAAAATTCTTGTATCAGATAATGAAAATTACACAACCCACTATCTTACCTTTCTCACGTAACTGTCAGAAAAGTAAGATCTCATTTCAGTAACTACTGTAATAAACTTATCTCAGATGCTTGGTCACATCTAATTCTCTGTGCTTTTCAATTTTTTGTCACAATTAACTTCTGCTGGAATTTTTATACATTATTTGTCTTTGTCTTCAAAAGACCAAGAAGTGCTCTGAAAAAATGAGTCAAGTTCAGATTTTATTTGCCCACATTCTGCATTGAGGTGGATACCCGCAAAGGGTCTCCTTTTATCCACCAGTCAAGAAATAGTCTCCTGACTCACTAGAGATGTCTTTTATATCCTAGGTAAGATAAACAGTGTAATATGATCCCATCAACAATTAAATTCTTTTGATTTTGCTACAAATTCTTAGTTGCCATACTTTTTATTCTCCTGCTAAAGACTGTAGCCACAGGGTCCTCTTTTCTGGGCAATCCCAGTTTTCTCATCTCCCAGAACCTAGAAAATCTAAATCTGGCTCCTGTGGCCCTCCTCATTTCTCTAGCCTGGTGCTTAATCTCCCTGGGTCCCAGTCACTCACAATAATTATTGTTAATAGGCAAGCAGGGGTAGGAGCAGGCAGAGGGCAAACATCCATTGAATTTCACCACCCAAGAGTTATGCTGGATTTTGTTCATCTATGAAAATCAAGAATCAGTATATAAGTATCAATGGTTTGGTTGTGATTTTATTTTTAATAATCTTGTTATGTTTAATTGTGCAAGTCATTCTCAAACCATTTTGAAAGTAGGTTGCATAGACACCCTAAGTAAATAGAACCAGAATCTACTAAAATTTAGACAATATTTCTTTTATTGTATATGTTTTCAAGATTTTCTGGACCTGATCTACCAGCATAAAGATGAGTCATCAAAAGCAAATGATAATACCCAAGGCATTCAATATGGGTTGACTCAGACCAGAAATGTCTGATCACCCTGATCAGAGAAAATATGGCAACAAAAAGAGCTACCTGGCACTCTAGAATTAAAATGTTTAGAAGTAGACAGGAAAGGGTGGCTTCAGGAGAGAAAAATCCATAGCAACTCATTCCTACCAGCACTAGAAAGCTTAGAATACTATCAGGCCTCTAGGACATATAAAATGCAATATTTGACTACATCATATTGTACACAGCACAGTGGCAATCAATATTTACAGCAACTTTGGGGATACCTGCCTCTTAAGATTCTTTATCATCACACACTTTTTCAAAACTACCAAAACAGTTCCAATCATCCTAAAGTACCTAAATGCAAAAGAAACCACAATCTCTCAAAACAGCACTTGAAAATCATAGTATAAGGGACAAACAGTTTTACCCATTAACAAGCAGCACTTAATGCTGAATGTCTCACTGCAATAGGTAAGCAATAAGTGAATTAGAACGGTGTATTAGTTTGCTAAGGATGCCACAAAGTACCACAGACTGGTAGTTTAACCAACAGAAATGTATTTCCTCACAGTTCGGAAGGCTAGAAGTCCAAGATCAAGGTGTCAGCAGGGCTGGTTTTATTCACAGGGCTCTCTCCTTGGCTTGCAGACAGCCGCCGTCCATCTCACTGTGTCTTCACATGGTCTTTCTTCCAACACACTAGTGTCTGTGTCCAAACTTTCTCTTTTCATGACAATAGTAATATTAAATTAAGGGCCACCCAAAAGATTTCATTTTAACTTAATTACCTTTTTAAAGACTTCATTCCAAATATAGTTACATTCCTAGGTACTAGGGGTTAGAACTTCAACGTACGAATGCGGAGGGGGAGACACACAGAGCATAACAGATGGTTCTACTCAACAAACAGCATTATTTTCAATCCTATTTGGGACCTTCTGTGTTTTCCTCATATGGTTACAAATTGACCAAAATAATTCCACTCTTTTTCTCACTTAATGTGAACAGACATGCAATCATCAGAATTAGGTTCAGCTCACTTGCAAATTGGTAGTCCAGTGCTGTAACCACAGCAGCCATGGTGAAGGAGACTCCAAGCAGACAGCCCATGCTGGAGTCCCTGCATGTGACTGAATCTCGCCAGCCCGCATGTTACTCAGCAGTAAAATGGGGATAATCACATCTTCCTCACAGGGTTATCAAAGGAACTTAAATAGGAGACTATGGGTACACATAGGGCTTGGCACAGTGTCTATCACCATAATAGAAAGCCTTCCTTCTGCAGATCTCTTGAAACTGGGAAGTAAAGCATTTAACCTTCGAGTTAGCAGCATCATAAACCCCGAGACTCCTGAAATGGAAAGCAATGTTCACACAGTCTCCTCTAATTCCTTCGGACTAAGGCCCAGAGTGTGTGACCAGCTCTCTGAAGCAGAGGTGAAATTGGAAGTCTTGACTCCAAATTCCTAAGGCCAGTGCCTTCCCTGATTCCCTCTCTCAGACGTGTAAGAGAAATGTCAGCAGTGAGCATGATGGGCTGCTAGTTGGAGAGAAAAAGGCCAGCAATGACACAAAAGGCCTGCCAATCTGGATTCAGGAATCACAAAAATTTAGAAACCAAGACGTAAGACAGCAACACCACAGCTCAGGCTGGTATAGGTCAAGGTGCCTCAAGCTGTCCCCAGCCACAGCTCCTGACTCCTGTCCTGGTCTTACTCGACCACAAGAGAAAAATGAGGCAGGAGGCCTGTTTCTTCTCCACATGTTCCTTCTTACAACCATATTTAAGTTCAATCTCCAAATCCGCAGAGCTGAAAAAAACATTTAGCCAAATAAAGCTGAATATCCCCCTTAGGATCCAGGGACTCCCACCAGGCAGTTTGCCTTCTGTTTGCAGCTTGGTAATTCAGGTTCTTTAAGAGAGGGGGCCTCACCAGTCCTGACTCACCCCAGGAGTTTGGTGCTTTTGGGCTTCCACACCTCTGCCTGCCACTTCCTGTGGAGTCTGCGTCTTTCTCCTTCCCACACCTTTCAAAGTCTAAAGCACCTGCTATGGGCTCCACTGGGCCCTGCCACTATGCCCTTGGCATTCACTTCCACACACTGAAGGCAGCTGACTGGAACTGCCTGAGACCCTGGGCCTGAGGGCTTTGTACTCTACCCAGGAGGAGGTAGTAAAGCGTTACTGCCCCAAGAAACAGACTTCAGCCAACAACAGCCTGGCAGTTAGTGGACAAAACTCTAGCTCCCTGCCTCTAGGTGGGATAACTCTCTGGCACGAGTCCACAGACTCCCAGAGCTCTCAGTGAGAATCCCAGCTGCCCAGAGGAGTAAACAGCTTGAGAACTCACCCTTTCCTAGCTCCTTCCTCCTTGTCTCAGGGTCTGCTACCAGGGGACCCAAAACCAAGGCAGCCGCCTGTAGGAGTCCCATGGAACCCCACCTTCCCCAGAAAACCTTCCCTCATCACCAAGATCTCTCAAGTCACTTTCTATCATGTTTTAACACTATTCGTATACACTGTAATCTCATTTCTCTACCACAGGCTCTTGAAGACGAGAAATTCTTTCATACAGCTCTGAATTCCCCCGTGTTGCTCAGCACAGTGTCTTACGCAAACGAGAAGCTCAATAAATGTTTGTTGACTGAATGAAGAATGAATGAACCATGTCAGTCAGCAAGAAGGCTGGGCTCTGTATTTAAGCTAACTGAAACTATATCAGTGTAGCTGTCTGCTTCTTTCCAAAACACAGCGTGAACTGCTTTTAACGAGCAAATTACTGCATGCATGTATTTCTTTAAATCAGCATTTTCTAGATATTCATCTTAAATCAAACACCTCTGATTCCCAGAAAATCAGAATAAAGATTTTTTTCCTAAATCCCAAACTACCTTACTCTCCAAGTTTTGGGTCTACTCCTCAGTTTTGGGAGTCAGCCACCCAATGTGGATGTCTTACACTGATTTCACCCAGAGTTCTCCCTGGGCATCATTCAAGATGAATGTACAAAGACATGTCACATCCCCACACTCTCTCGCTGGAGTAGCGTTCTATTAAGAAGGAACATAATGCTGCCTTTTTAACAAAGAAGGCATTACCCTTGATGCATCCTAAGAATTATTTCCTCTCTGTATCAGGCAGGGGCTAAAAGAAGCACAGGGATTTCACTTCACAATAAACAGGACAGCATGCTGAGGACCTGGGTGTTCACCTCGGACCAGTCAGATGGCCTGGAAACTTAAATACCCACATATATGCAATAGCCTGCAAGTCGCGTCATGTTCTTTAATGGATGTCTGGTGAGCAGCTCTGGGAAAACTGGACAAGTACCAAGTGTCTTGCGAGCATGCTTTCAACTCAATGGAAGTATGTTATCTGAATTCCCAGTGCTCACTACCTTGAGCACCTATCAACCCAGGGCCTGCCAAATTGTCTCCATTTTTTTTTCTTCAGCCTACTTTGAAGAGAGAAAAGATTACATAGCAAACCCCTCCCTTCTCACTTAATAAAGTCAGAAAAAGACTGACTGAAGCCAAAGGGAAGACAAGCAGCATTTCTTATGACCTGAGCTGCTCTCACCAGATCATAAGTTCCATGAGATCAATGCCTCTTCTCCTCAATGTAGAATCCCCCAACATCTCAGCGCAGTGACTGCCTCACGGAGGTAATAATAATTCATTGTCAACAAACACGTGCAAGCACCACATGTTATCTCATCTAATCCTTGCAACAACCTACAGCTTCGGAAGGAAACTAAAGCTTAAGAAGCTTAGAATATATCCAAATAATGGTATATTACTCAGCTACAACATGGGTGAACCTCAAAACATTATGCTAAGTAAAAGAGGTCAGTCACAAAAGGCTGCATATTGTATGAAATGTCCAGAACGCGAATGCATGGAGACAGAAGGTAGATTAGCGGTCACCAGGGGCCTAAGGCAGAAGGGAATGGAGAGTGACTGCTAATGGGTACAGGGTTTCTTGGGGGTGATGAAAATGTTCTAGAATTAGATTGTGGTGATAACTGCAAAATTTTGTGAATATAATTTTAAAACACTGAATGGTAAACTTTAGAAAAGTGAGTTTTATGATAGGTGATGGTGGTCGTGGTGGAGGTGGTAGAAGAGAAGGAGGAGGAGGAGGAAAAGGAGAAAGAGGAGGAAGAGGAAAAATGAAGGAAAGGAAGAAGTTAAGAAGCTTGCCCAAGATCAAAGTGTTACCCATGCTTTCAACCATTGTGCCACTCTAATCATGGTTATTCTCAGTAAACACTTGCTGAAAACACCAGCAAATATAATTATGGGTAATATAGGCTTTGGCATAATTCTGATCACACACAGAGAAGAGACAATCAATCCGCAGACCTTCTGAGACTTCCAAGGACTGATAAACATTAAGAATTGTTGCTCTAACATCAATCATACCTCAATAAAGTGGATAATAAAAATCAAAATAAAAAATATCTAAAATGCTTGTTTGACACTAAAAAAAAAAAGGAAAGACAAGAAACGTTACCCTAGTGATCTTTCCAAAATCTTCTGTAACCTGGAACAACGGCTATTTTAGAGGAAACACTAAACAAAATTTTAAAAGAGGAGCACCCTGAGAGGAGTGTAATTAAAGGACCTCTAAGGCCATAACTAGGACCTTTGGGGCTAAATAAAATAGAAATCTGACCATGTCTCTTCCATGCTTACTGCCATCCAATGGCTTCCGACCCACACTCCTCACCATGGACCACAGTCCTTCATCGCCTGACTGCACAGCTGCTTCCTCTCTGATCTCGTCTCTTCATTCTCCCACTATCCCCTGCCCTGCACTGCATAATGGCCTCTGCCCTTCTTGAACATCCCACATCCTCCTTAGCTCTGGCTGTCTTGCTGTCCCAGCTGTGCAGAACCCTCAGCCTTCCAGCAACATGTTGTGGCTCCTCTTTGACAACCAGGGCTCAGCTCAGGTTCCCTCCTCAGATAGGCCTTCTTGCTTCTTCTGACCATCTAAATCATGCTGGACACCCCACCTCCAGTCCCTCTCCATCCCATATGTCTTTATGTGGTGGCCCACTGTTTGCCTCCTCCTCTGGAATGAAGCTCTAAAAGGGAAGGCACAAGTCTTGTCTATCTTATTCTCAGCAACATCAGCACCTATAACAGCCAGAGGCACATAGCAGATGCTCACTCAACATTTGCTGAACAAATGAATAAAACACACAGCACTGCCATGAGATGCCTCCACAAGCCAGATGCAAACCAGGCTCTCCTCTCAGGAACTCCTGTCAGGTTAGTCCTCACAAGCTGGGCTTCTGGGCCTGGTGAGGTCACCAACTCTGCAGATTCTATGGTCACCACCTGGATTAACTTATGGTAACACCTTTATGTGCTCATTCCTCCACACCCTGAGCCCACATACTTACCAGACACCTTTCCCTCCTTTGATAACTTAACACCTCTGCCTGTAATGTAGCAATGATCATCCTATAGTGGAAATGAGATCCCTTTTTCCTCAGAAGCTCTTTTGGGTCCTCTATTACTGACTTAAACATTCTACTGACTCTCTACCTTTATTCTAACACATATCAAACTTTTTGGTTAATCCCAGACAGAAGTCATCTAAACTAGAGCCCACCCCCAGCAACACATCTCATGTTCTAACACAGTTCCCTCATTTCCAGTTCATCATGCCAGGCTTGCACACTCAGGTTGCACTCAGAAAGCTCAGGACAGCATGAGGGATGTATTACATTAGTCCATTCTCATGCTGCTCATAAAGACATACCTGAGACTAGGTGATTTATAAAGAAAAAAAGCTTTAATGGACTCATAGTTCCATATGGCTGGGGATGCCTTATAATTATGGCAGAAGGTGAAGGAGGAGCAAAGGCATGTCTTACATGGCGGCAGGCAAGAGAGCATGTGCAGGGTAACTGACCTTTATAAAACCATCAGATCTCGTGAGACTTATTCATTATCACAAGAACAGCAGGGGAAAAACCCGCCCCCGTGATTCAGTTACCTCCCACTGGGGCCCTCCCATGACACATGGGGATTATGAAAGCTACAATTCAAAATAAGATTTGGGTAGGGACACAGCCAAACCATATCAGGGGAGATAGCACATGAGTGCAGCTCTCATGGCCTCTCTCTCACTGCAGTTAGTTTTCCCTTCAGAGACCTCCATTTGTCCCCAGTTCATAGCCTCCTCTTGACCTCATCTCCCTTCTAATCCAGACTGGATCCTGATACTTAACTACGCAAGTTATTCATGAGTATTCAAAGAGCTTTGCCTACACTGTTCTTCTTCTGTGCTACCACAGAGATTGAGCCCTGGGTCCACACTACAGTCTGCCTCCTTCATTCACACTCTGCAGTGACAAAGCACTCCAATTTTTAAAAATAATACAAATAAAATATAAAAAACACCACCAGAAAGAAATACACAAAGGCTAACACATAGCACATGATTTCTAATGAAGGTTGCTCAAAAATTCTTGCATTTGACCTTGATGGGCTTCCTCACTCATTCTTCCCAGCAGTTTTGTCATTTTCCTCAAGCCCCAACCCAACCTCCCTCTCCATCCCAACCCCTACAGTAGATAACTTCAGAAATGTGTTTCTTCAACTCCATCCCCTCACCTGCAAGTCAATCTCCACCTGCACACACCCTACAGCTTCACACCAGTGCAGGACAACCTGTCTTTACTGGTTCAAAACTAAGTTCTGCCCTTGGGCTTTGATCTCATTCCCTTCAGTCTCTACCCAGCTCTTGCCCTATAGATTATCTCCTCTCTCCTTTCTGCATCTTCAACCTCCCACTCTTATCAGCTCCATCTCTCAGTCCACCAAACTTGCTCTGTTAACTTGCTCTGTCAACTTGCTCTGTCATCATTAAAAAGCCCTGCCTTGATCCCAATGTCTTCTGCTCTCTTTTCTTCTCATCCAAACCTCCTCAATGGATATTTGCTGCCTCCACATCATCTCCTCTCATTCACTCCCAGCCTATTGTAACCCAGTTTCTGTCCCCTCTCATTTCCCCCACCCCAGAGTTTCATTGAAACTGCTGCTTTCCAACCACCGGTGACTGCTCAAATGGCAAATCCAAAGGGCAAATTTTGCCTCTTACCTCATTAGATTATTCTACAGCATGTGCCAGTAGATGACTCTACTGCAGATGACACTGTAAATCACACCTTCCCATTTTGAAACTCTGTTTAATCATTCTCCTGATTGTCCTATTTCTCCAATCACTCCTCCTCAATTTCCTTCATGGGTTCCTCCTCTTCTCCCCTCCTCTTACCTGTCTTCTCAGCTTCTGTCTCCTCACTCTACCTACCCTCCCTGGGTAACCTCATTCACAGCCATGTTGGTCATTAACATTTATATAAAAACACCTACCAAGTCTACTATCTCTAGCTCCCATCTCTCCCCTGAGGTTATATCCAGCTACCTCCTAGACATGGCCACATGTATGTCCCAAAGTCCCTCAAATCTATCATGTCTCTTCTGATGCCACATTCTCTTCCCTTCACCATTTAACCTGTTTGTTCCCTGGTACTGCCCATTTTAGCTAGACATCACCCTCAAACCAACCAACCAATCGAGGTACCTCTGTTGGCTTTAACTATCCTCTCTGCCTTGTTATCCACATGGAGCAATCCTAATAATTTTTATCAACTGCAGATTTATTGAAAGTATTCCCTCTCCATGCCTCTTAGCACTTCCTGAGAACAGGACCTCTGTTTATTCCCCTGACTTGATTTTTCAGTCTAGGGGATAATGGCCCAGCACTGACACGTGAAATACCAGAACTTCCATGAGCTGAGCTGTCCCTAGGCTTACCTCTCCCAACTCATCTTCCTCGTCTCAACCTTGTCATTTATGAGGAAGGTCAACAAAAGGCTCATGCTCCTCTAACATGCCACACTGCAACATGGCCTTGCCTCTTCAGACATACTATCTCACATGCCTAGAACACACTTCAAGATTTAGCTCAAGCATCACCTTTCCCAAGACGCCTTTTCACACTCCTCCAGCCTGAGAGCTGCCGCTCCTTGGTGCTACCATAACATTCCATTTTAACCTCCAGCATATTTCATACTCTTCTAAAATTACGTACTTGTCTATCAACCTTCCCCCAAGTAGAATATAAATTCCTCAAGTCAGGGACTGCTCATAATAGGTGCTCAACCTGATTCCTTTGCATGCTAAATGTTACTGATAACTTCTGGCACATTTCCAGACCTCTAAGTACCCTGGCCATCCCATATGACCCTTTCTCTGCCATGTACTAATTGACTGGGAGGCTCTGCTATGGCTGAGATATTTTATTGCTCAAAACACACAGCAGGGTTGGTTGTGATCATCTCGCTACAGTTTGAAATGATGGTCTCCACCGCAGTAAGAGTTAAAGGAATTGAGGACTTACACTAAAATTAGCTCTATCTTGCCACTCAACATAGTGTAAGATTTGGCAAGACAAGTCCCTTAGGCAGACAAACTGCTGACACAGCATGGTAAAACAGAACTCAACCAAAGAGGAAAACCTGCAATACCTTTACATAGGCAATTCTGAGTTCTGCTGATTCATTCTGACTTAAAGCTGCAATAACACTTGGTAAGGAACACCCAAGCTGACTTTGCATTTTTTTCTGCAGAGCTCACAGAATTTGGCATACAAAGAATTTAATAGTTGTTCTTTATGATCCTTTGCAATTTCTCAAATATTGGTTGTGGTCACTTACATTATAGTGTTTGATAGCATTAACAGGTATTTTTCTTACAAAGATGCAGTCCTGATCAAAATACTGACAAAAGCTTAAAATACTGACTATAATTTCTGTAACTCAAGAAAACCATATAGAAAATCTCTTTCACCAAAGAAAGGCTCAGTGCTAGATCTATTTGAGGCTGAAGAGCCTTAGTTAAGTCAACAGCTCTTGTTCACACTTTGTACAAAGACATCTGTACAACTGATTCCAACTTAGGAAACAGCATTTAAATATCAACAAACACATGCTCAGAGACAATCGGGTAAATTTTCATCAGGACCAAAATTTCTAAGAAACCATATTAGAGCAAATTATAAAGCAAAGAATCTTCTCAAAATAGGTATTTGCAAGTCATCACTTACTCTGTTCTTCCCACAGAAGTCATGCGAATTGCATTATAAAGAGTAAATGGAAGAAATTTCTAGACTGTAGTCAAATTATACTTGAATCAGTAAATTTATCATGCTTCTTATATATAGTGATGATTATAATTAACATTTAATTAACTGGATTACTTCAAATATTTATTCCATTTAAAATTATAATATGTAAGTGCTGTGTTTGAGATGCTTAACATGTTAAATATCTTTTATTTCGGAAAAAAAAAATATAATTCACCATTCAGAATTTTATACTTTACATGCTCTATAATAATCTGCTAGAAAATAGTTGTTAAACAACAGACATTATTTTGACTAAACCGATATTATAAAAACAAAGCTTTATTGCACCTGCTTCTTAAGAAGATTATGTCTAAATACTCACTTGTTCAGTATGAGGTCAAGAATGAATTTGGAGCCGAAGGCTTCAATCTGGAAGCTTGCCTGGGCCAGATGGACAGCCTATGGATTCAAAAAGACAGAAGAACCTTAACTTACTTTCCTGTCTTTAAGACAGATTATTATCAAGAATGATATTTAAGACGAATAACTTTTATGTATCAGTTCATTTCCTTATGTATCATCATATAGCAATTCATTTCTTTAGGAGACTAGATACAATATCATGGTTTTGCTAGGAAAATCTAAATATTTGGGTAGCAAAGAGCTAATAAGACAACGCATCCTTGAAAATGAACCCACTAAGATAAAAACCAACAGCATATTCTGCTGGACTTACAAAGTGACCGTGATGAATTATGCAAAAGTCTGACTAATTAAAGCTTGATTTCAGCCCGTTTTGTGCACAAAGCTAAACAACTCTTTCTGCACACCTAAGTGAAAAATCATGTCAGTGCTCTGCTCTTCAGCAGGAATTAGAACTTTCTTGGAACATTCTCTAAATGATGTATCAGCAGAATATGACAGTAAAATGGGAGAGTACAACCTTGTAACTTCAGAAAGCACTTAGAACCTGGCCTTTTGTGAATACTGAGAGCTTATGTCCCCCTTTAAGAGTCATATGTTTATAAATATTGTCATTATTTTGTCTTAATTCAAACTACAAAGATAATTCCATCTAAACATGAATCCTATTTACTAGATGTTAAAGATTATTATAGCTCACAGAAGCATCTTGAATATTGCAAATTAACAAATCAATAAAGTTTTGTCAAAGTATTAGCTAACATAAAACTCTCCTTTGTCACACTATCAGGAAAAAAAAAAGGAACAAGGCTAAATGAAACACCTACACTGTACTTCCTTGACTCACTAACGTCCTTCCTCCAGAACTGCATTCCTAAGGCACAGTGGGTGCTGCAAATCATCTGTGAAGTGCTTCATGCATGGTAACTGGACACCAGCATGAACACACCAGGCATCTCCCTCCCAGTACTTTCTATTCCCACCTTCCCCCCAATACTACCCCATGCTCCTCTTTGCCTTCCCTGTATTTATGATGATTGAAACTCTCCCCATCCTTCAAAGGCGTCCCACCTGCAATGCTTTTCACGAAGTCTTTCTTCACACAGTCTTCACGCTCAGGGCTTTGGAAGCACTTTATTTGTGCTTCCCTGTCTCTCCCTTTCCCATCCCTCCCCTGGGTGGTAAGCTCCACAATATATATCACAGGGGTCTTGCAAACAGGTCTAGATTAATGACTCTTCCCCAGCATATCTGACCTTCCAAGTAATTCACCAAATATTCATTGTCAAGATCTTTTTGCCATACCAAACCCATAAAACACTATAAATAAACCATGACTTATACTTTCAGTCAGGCACACTGCCAAATCAGATAGTCACTCAATAATAATCCATAAAATGGAAAAAGGAAATTAACAAATATTAAATTTTAAATACAGAACAATGAGAAACAAGGCTCCTAAATCCTTAATGCCATAGGACACCAAGTCAAATTCCAAACAACCTTCTAGAACAGGGTCACCATACTTGTGGGCTTCCTGTATCCATACAACTATGAGTGAGAGAGAGAGAGAAAGAGAGAGAGAGAGAGAAAGAGAGAAAGAGAGAGAAACTTCTGTCAAGTGTGGTCTCTGTTATCCACAACAGAACTCTATTCAATACAAATATCCACTAGTCTTCAAATTCATTCTGTACCTTGAAGCATTAATTTTTGCATAAAGATATTTATATTGATGAATAATTTGTACAAGGAGAGATTTTTCAGCTCTAGATCAAAAAAGCTTTAAGTATGTAAAATTTACTTCCTAAGAATAAGATAAATCCTTAAGTATAGTTTCTCTTAAGAATATTATACAGTAGAGATGAGTTCATTAGTGGCACCCTGGTCTAAAAGAGCTGATAAATATACCTCCTTGAACATCTTTATAAACACTAAGAAGAACTTGACAGAGACTCAGTAAAAGGCTTATTTTATAGCAAATAAGTGATGCGACAAGTACAAACACTGACAACACTCTGTTGCAAAATAAGGTAATCTGGTGGTAAATGTAGTACCTTCATTTTACAGAATTGTAGGAGTTACACAATTTGATAATTGCTAAAATAGGTTTATACCAAGTCAAAGTGACTAGCTTCAGTTTAATAGAATTTAATCAAAGAGCTAGTAAATCATACTGGGTTTTCCTTTTGCTTTTGCATTCAATCATTCCACACAAACATATTAAGTCCTGCTTTGCATATAAAGATAGCTGGGACACAGCTTCTGCCCTCAAAGAAGTGATGGTCTCCAGAGGGGCAGGTAGAACTGTCAGCCTCAGCTTGTCTAATGGGCCACAGGGACCATGGCTGAACCCCATCCAGGCACAGAGAGGTGCAGAAAGGATCCACTGACAAGGTGCTATTTGAACGACAACTCAAAAGATGAATAAGAATCCACGTGTCAGAGAAAGAAAAGACACTCAAGGCATGGAGGAAAACATTTATAAAAATCGAGTCAAAATGAATGTGAGAAAAATAAGCTTTTTAAATTTTTTAAAAAATGAATATGGCCTGTAGGAAAATGGTTTTCAGATGAAATGTCAAACAATGAATCTGAAAAGGTGGGATGGAGACTGGCAGGCTTCACGTGACATGATCAGTGACATTTATGATCGCAAACAAGAACATGTGGCCAAGACAATGAGCCTTCTCCTAAATGGCCACTCCCTCAAACTCACTCAGCACCATTTCTGGCACACGCCATCATCATCATCATCATCATCATCATCATCATCATTATGATTCAAACATCTTAACAGATTACTCTCCAGAAGTGAAGCAATTTATCATGCCAGCAACAAGATATCTGTTTATCCATAGGAAAAAAAAAAGAATCTGATTTTATTACCTTTATCAGTAAGAATGTTTTAATATTTTAATTCTAAGAGGAAGCACATTTTCTATAAAATGATTTAAGATTTCCTCACCATATTCATCTTCTTTGTCAATGTATCAAATGGAATTAGTTTCATCTAATACATTTATATCCACTTTAAGTCATTTAAATATATCGATGTATGTTATTTTGCTTACATTCTGTTTCTCTTTCCATTGCTATACATTCTGCAAGTGCTTAGACAGTACAGATTCTTCTCTATACCAAAATAAATACCTGACAAGTGCTACTTTTCCCTATCATTTTATTTCTGCCCTGTCTTAGACACAATTAAAATAGTGTTTAACTTCTGGATGCTATGCAGTCCATTTCAATTTGTCACTTTTTCTTTAACAAAATATTATACAGTTTTTATATATGCCCATTTTAAATGTTTTCAAATCATGTAAAGTGAGTCATTATTTTATAAACCACATTGTTGTTATATATATATATATATTTTTTTTTTTAACAGAATATTGGCTTGCTTCTTCCAAATGGTAGAAAAGTTAGAAGAATGGCTGGGATGAGTACAAAGTCTTACAATATACAGCCATATCATTTTTGGTTGATTTAACAGATTTTAGAGATAATGAACTGACCAGCATCACTGAAATCCATTAAAAATACAAAGACTACCTACAGTATTGTTCTTCTTTTACAAAGGAACTATATAGTGAGGTTTAGAAATGTGTTCAGTAATACAAAATCAGATCCTAGGAATGCTTCAGAGAAGAGTTCATGAACCACATATTAGGTCATAATCAGTTATTTTCTCTTTCGGGATATCTGTTAAACAGCCTTGCTTTTATAAGGACATTCACTATAATAGCACTGGGGAAGAATGCAGGGTTTTATAGCCAAAGAACATCATTTCACAACAAGAATGAGCATGTCCCTGGGCTCAGAATTACCACCCTGAAGGACTGAGAACAGCTGCTGCCTAACCACTTTAGTATTTTTCTTTTAACTCGGAATCTGGCACAGGGAAATTACAGGAGCTCTGAAAAGAAAAACAATTAAACTCAATTATATACACAAACCTCCTTCACTGGAGAACAGTTTACACGTCTTAGCAATGTGCTTTTGTTTTTATTTTTTCTTTCTAGTGGATGGCATCTAATGGTATATTAAATAACTTTAAGAAAGCTATTGGGTTCTTCGGCTAAGACTTGTTTCTCACCTTATCATCAAGCAATGTTATGACATTAAGCAATCATACATGCTCAACTCTGTGTAGGGTACATTAAATAGGCTCAATAGATACTATTATGTTTTCTTGGGACTTATATTCTAGAATAGCTAATATAGACATAAAAACAAGAAGAAAAATAACTCTATATCTAATCATAAAAATAAAAGGCAGCCATTTGCAGGATATACGTGTTTTCATGCAACTATGTTTCACACATAATAGGTGTTCAAACAGTATTCTTCACTACTTGGCAAGAATTTGTGAGTTCTGTAGAGCGTACCCATAACTGGAACTGAAAATGGGAAATAACATTTTCCCAGAATTCAAAAAATATCATAAGGCTGAATTTCTACTAAATTGTAAAATTTAGTAGAAATTGAGCAACTTGGGTAACTGAGTGCCTACACTATGGATCATCACATCTTCTGAGACATATATTTCACCTTAGTATGCTCTAAACCAGTGGTCCCCAACCTTTTTGGCACCAGGGTCCAGTTTCACAGGAGATAATTTTTCCACGGATGGGGTGGAGTGGGGGATGGTTTCAGGATGAAACTGTTCCACTTCAGATCATCAGGCATTAGATTCTCATAAGGAGTATGCAACCTAGATCCATCGCACGTGCAGTTCACAATAGGGATCATGCTCCTATGAGAATCTAATGCCACTGCTGATCTGACAGGAGGTGGAACTCAGGCAGTAATGCTCACTCACCCACCACTCACCTCCTGCTGTGTGGCCCAGTTCCTAACTGGCCACAGCCTGATATCAATGTGACCTGGAAGTTGGGGACCCCTGCTCTAAACCATAGGTGGTGTGAGAAACATAACAGAATTTGGAAGTGGTTTCCTGATCTTAAGATATACTCAGTTTATTTAGGGAGATATTCATTTAAGTAGTGAACGAAACATGCCCAAAGTGGAATATCAATAGACAAGAAAATGTTTTACAAACAGAGGTAAGAAGCCCTTTAGGGTATCAAGCAGGCCTAAGCAAACACCAGTGGAATGATTCACATTCAACTTCGTAAAGAAGAGGGCTACAGGTCTGGGCTTCAGGGAAGAGGGCATTAGAGACAGCAAAAGGCAGTAAGCAGATGCCTGTCTTCTCTGTTTATTCTAACACAGAAAAAACAATGTTTATTCTATGTCTGTTAAAACATTGAATATAGCATCTACACTGTATACATGTGACAGGTGTGTGAGTGTGTGTGTGTAACCATAACCTTTTCAGGAAGTATTTTATTTCCTTTATCTTGTTGCATATGGTTCTTTTCCTTACCTTTACAGTTTTTCAATAGACCCTTCAAGAGTTTCCACTCCATTATCTTCAAATATGGTGGAGAAAGGTCATAGAATATAAAACATCACCTTTTTTTGAGATTCAGGACATTTTATAATGTTTCAGAGAAGGCAGATTTGAAAATTCACCAACTAACAAGATGGGAGGAGGAAAATTCGCTAATTTGATGCTAGAGGGACCCTGCCTTTGTCATCATGGGTTGAGCTGCTGAGAACAAGAGTCCACTTCACCAGGAAGACTTTCATCAGCATGGCTGTTTGGTATGTTTTTCTTTTCATACGAAAACAGTAGGCACAGAATCCAGCATCCCAGATAATTAAATATCAATGAGAATAAAATGTCAACTTTAAATTGAAATAAGTTTGAGGAAAAGAAGTCACTTCTTTTCAATCACAGAGGTTTTTCTCAAGAGGACTAGTTTGGACCTATCCTGTAGCTGGAGAAACATAGAAGTCCAGCTTGTGGATCTTTTTCTGTATAATGCAAAAATCCAAATATGTAAATATATCTTAAAAGTTTTGAAGTCCAAAATAAAATATCAACAGACCATTTTTAATTGTAATTTTGTTCTAATCCCTCATTCTAAATTGATACATTGGTGACTGCACAGGTTTGTGTTATGATAAAAATAATAATGCCTCACATTTCTTACATTTTAATCATCTCAAAGTACTGTCATGTCTATCTAGAACACAGCACCCCATGCAATTGGTACAGCAGACATTTTTATTACCCTTTTATAGAAAAGAAACTTTTTTAAAGGGCAGAGAGAGATTAACTAATGTTATTGTCCAAGGTCATAGATCAAAGGAAGAAACACGAGGTGTTAGTTTTAGTTAAATGACAAAAAAGTGGCATACTTATGCCAGAAGTCCTTACATCTGCAAGCCTCAATGTTTTCCGGTCAGTAAAATACAAATAATAATAGCTTAACAACATGATGTGTGCGAGGATTAAATAATACAATAATGCAACTGACGGCCAGGTGCAGTGGCTCATGCCTGTAATCCCAACACTTTGAGAGGCTAAGGCAGGAGGATCGCTTGAAGCCAGGAGTTCAAGACCAGGCTGGGCAACATGGTGAAACCCTGCCTCTATGAAAAATACAAAAATTAGCCAGGCATGGTGATGCATGCCTCTAGTCCCAGCTACTCAGGAGGCTGGGGCAGGAGAATCACCTGAGCCCAGGTGTTTGAGGCTGCAGTTAGCCAAGATCATGCCACTGCACTTCAGTCTGGGTGACAGAATGAGACCCAGTCTCAAAGAAAATAGCAATAATAATAATGTGACCAATGTAGCTCAGCCACAGTGAAAACGCTCAGTCATTTAGGAAGGAGACAGTAAAGTAGGAAAAAGAGAAAAAAGAATACAGTAACATTTTGGAAGGGTATCAATCAACCCCACCCTAAAGTTCCCTCCCAGGATAGTTAGCCACCATCTAGCAAATTCCAATGTGCATTTATACTCAGCAAAATTTGCAAATTTTGTATTTTTATTGCTAATTACCATTATGTATTATGCTTTGACCTTGTTCAAGTTGTCATGTCTTCAAAATAATATGAATCATTTTCCTCAGAAGTGAAACAGCTGCAAATGCTACATGAAGGCAGTTCTGCAAATTAGGGTAATTTGCTGAACATTCTTGCCATGATGCATTTAAACAGGTAGTTTGAAGGAGAAAAATATTATCATGTTTTCTTCTACCATGTTCCAATTGATAGTATTATGGGCTAACCAGCAACAATTTGTATTAAATACCTACCTTATGTAAGATACTAGAGCAGATTAGTATAGGAGAGTTAGTTTTGTTTTTCTGGGTTTTTTTTTTTTTTTTTTTTTTTGAGACAGGGTCTCACTCTGTTGCCCAAGTTGGTGTGGAGTGGTGCAATCACAACTCACTGCAGCCTTGACCTCCTAGCTGAAGCAATCCTCCCACCTCAGCCTCCCAAATAGCTGGGACCACAGGTACATGCCACTGCTCTCAGCTAATATTTTTATTTATTTTTTCATAGAGATGGGGTCGCACCATGCTGTCCAGGCTGGTCACAAACTCCTAGGCTCAACAATTCACCCCCCTTGATCTCCCAAAAAGTGCTGGGATTATAGGTGTGAGCTACCATGCCTGGCCGAGAATTAACACTTAGATCAAAAAGATTATAATATGGTTAAGGAAATCAAATGAGTAACTGCAAAGAGTGAAAAATATAATATGTCAATTAAATAAGAATCGTTATTGTTGTTGTTATTATTATTATTATTATTATTATTTTAGAGATGGGTCTCACTGTGTTGCCCCAGCTGGTCTTGAACTCCTGGCCTCCTCAAGCAATCCTCCCATCTTAGCCACCCAAAATGCTGAGATTACAGGTGTGAGCCACTACACCTGGCATAAATATTATTTGTAAAGATACCACATACAATATAAGCATGATTAATTACCAAATTTGGAGTAAGGGCAACAAGCGCATTTGAATTTGTGGAGTGAGTCTGCTGGGGGCTGGAGAGAGCTGAGAATGGCTTATGAGGAAGACTTTCTCTGCATTTAAAGAAAGAATTCAGACAGCTCTTCTAGGATTTATTTAATAGAATGAAATTATAAAGTGTTAATAAGTATTTGCTAACAAATAAATGCTTAAGAAACATGCTTTTAAAGTAAAACACAGGATGCCTTCCATTCTGGAGTGTTATACTGCAATGTGGATTGTGGTGTGAGTTAAACATGACAGTTTATCATAAAATAAAGCATTTCACAAGAATGACAAGTAGGGGGAAAACATACATGCCCGAAAAATGCCCGAAAACATACATGCCCGAAAATGTTAATCAATCTATCTTTTGGCCTTAAATTAGGAAGCTTAAGTCATACCCTTTGAAGGCTATTACAGAAACAAGACCAAAGCATCAACAAAGCACACTCTTCTCACAACCCACGATGAACATCTCCTACTTAAAGGAAGCAGATCACTGTGTGACTCTGTTCTCTGTGCCAACCTAGCCGAAAAAGATGGAACTTCTACTCTAAAAGAAATCTAGCCAATATTCGATTATGCGATCTGATGGTACAGAAAAAAGGAAAGCTTGGATTTACGGATTTGTCAATTTTAACTTCTGACCAAATCTTATACAAGAGCTCTTTTCTAAATAAATCAATTTTAAAGAGATTCCAAATTCATCTTCCTCTCTTTTCTTATGTACCTCAGTTTGAGGTACTCTTTTTTTTTTTTTTTTTTTTTCCCCCTGAGATGGAGTCTCGCTTTGTCATCCAGGCTGGAGCACAGTGACATGATCTCAGCACCACAACCTCCGCCTCCTGGGTTCAAGCAATTCTCGTGCCTCAGCCTCCCAAGTAGCTGGGACTACAGGTGTGCGCCAATACACCCAGCTAATTTTTGTTTTTTTTTTAGTAAAGACAGGGTTTCACCGTATTGGCCAGGCTAGTCTTGAACTCCTGACCTCAAGTGATCCACCCACCTCGGCCTCCCAAGGTACTGGGATTACAGGCATTAGCCACTTTGCCCAGCCGAAGTACTCTTAAATATGCAAAAGATGGACGCTGAAGAGAAAGAGGAAGTAGGCACTGATAATCCAAATACATATTCCAGTCAATCACATTAGCCACACTAAATATTTCTTTTTAAAATTCTTCATGGCCAGCCAAAGAAGAGAAGCTACATTTAATCTTATGGTGGGTGTGGGGGAGGTCAAACTAAGATTTTCCCTAGTGATTATTTAGCAACCCTAGAGGACTCTGTAACAATACACTTTCACTGACAAAGCATCCTTGGACATGTATATGAAACGTCTTCTATACATTTACCGTTAGTGATTAATGTTTGCTGGATATTAAACTGGCAATGCCAACTAAGGAGAAAGACTGAATTACAAGCCTTTGGAGCACTTGCTATTTAAAATGGGTAAAGCAGCACAAGTATCACTACAGCAGTATTATTTCACTTTCATATATTTTTTGAAAGATGAGTAAAAATACAACTATGACAACAGTTACCATGGAAGCGGTTTCTTTCGGCTGCCTTCCTGAATAGTAACATTTAATGTGGTGCATTAATCTAGTAGCTGAGGTGTGATTCACCTTGTTCTTTTTCCTCGTCAATTCCTACATCACCAAACTGCACAACTCCAAGGAACACTTCTCTCTCTGCTAACACTTGTGTCATAAAGCAAGAACATATTTTGTCTTTCTAGCCAGAATTATTGAACACCCACTAAATAATTTAAATAAAATAATAGAAATAAAATATAAGTTTTGGAAAGCAAGACACCAAGCACCATGCTTAGTGTCTGTGACTCATTACATGGCAGTTTTTAAAATTTGCTTATATAATGTGAATACTATTCTAAAAGAAAAAAAATGCCTCATGTGAGGCAACCCTCCTTAAGGAGTCCTACTTCCCTAGTCTGCCTACTCTGGTCCTTGGAATTTTGACTATAACAATCCAGTGGACTCATGTCAATGCAAGTATCAATCCAAGGCAATAGAAGGTTCTTTAACTTGAGTCTTTATGATGACTACACAAGGATTCGTTAAGAATGAGACATTCTGAAATACAAAATGAAAATTATGGTACAGTAATTATACAGTTCATTTTAGCATTGTTCTACCTAGCAAACCATAAATGATATAGAGTAGATTCAAATATTAACCTCCAATTCTCCCTCACTAATAAATTACTGAAAACATGTAATCAAAGAAGGCTGAGCAGACCTGTCCAGGCCAGAGCTCTCTTCTCTTGAAATACCTCGATTCACTGATCCTTGTTGGTAGGTTTCATACTGTTTCTACCCAGTGATTTGTGTTGGGATCTCTATACCAGAGCTGATATTTCCATTTGCAGAATTTTTCAGGCTCTGCTTATGAGACTGCTCAAAGTTCATGTTAAATATACAGTTGTTTGACAATGATATTCCTAAGTGGTCTTTGCTTTCCTTGACTACCCTCAGCAAGTTGCACATTACTGGGGCAGAGATCCCTTTTATCTACAGAGAACTACAGCTACAGATTAGGAAAAGTTCAGTGTTCTCTGGTCCTCAGCCATGTCTGGCTCTGTCCTTTGCACTGAATTCTGACCTTATCTACGACTATGGATGGGTTGTATTCTACCCCTTTGGATGAAAAGAGTAACTTTCACATTGGGAGTCATGCCAAAAATGGATTTCTCCATTTTACAAAAATGCAGGTGCCAGTAGACTTCCTAAGTAACATGATTAAGGCCTGTTCCTCGACATAGAGGCCCACAACTGTCCTGTTTCACAATTTTACTCAAAACAAACATGTGTACTACACATACTTTACCCAAGCTAGATGTAGAAAAGTTAATATTGATATGTGACCTCATGTTCTCTAATATCGAACTTCCACAGAGCTCTGGAAACGATCAACCACTCAACCTGTATTTGCACAATTTTTAAAACTAACATTTAGAATACTGACCACTATGCAGAATCTCCTATTTTCATACGCAAATGATAGGTCTCACCACGTCCATGTAATGTTTTAGGCCTATTAAAACTCCATTTTTTTTTCTAAATGTGAACCTAGAAATTACATGGAGCCTTGAAGACATATAGAAATAAAAATAGAATATATCTATTATGTATCTGAGGAATATATCTATTTCCTCAGATTATATATTACCTTGTTGGCTTCTACATCATAAATGAAATCATTTACTCATTAAGCAAATAATCATGTGTGTCTACCACATTTCAAGCAGAAGCCCTGGCCTTCCAGGGTTTACATTTTAGGGTGTGTGTTTTGTGGGGGATGGCTAATACAACCAACAATATAAAGTAAGTTAGATAGTGATGAGTGATATAGGTAAAAAGATTAAAGTAGACAAGAGTCAAAATAAGTTAGGGAGTTTTTAGAAGAAAGAGGTGACAGTTTTAAATAGGATGGTCAAAGAAGGAGTCTTTGAAAAGCTGATATTTGAGCAAAGACTAGGTGAAGGTGCAAGTCATGTAAATACCTAAGGAAAGAGAATCCCAGACAGAGGGAACAGCTAGTTGTAGAAGCCCCGAGGCAGGGGCACACTTGGTCTATTCAAAGAATAGCAATTAAAAGGCCAGTGTGGGTCAAGCAGAGGGAGACTAGAGGAGTTGTGCAGGCAATAGTCACAGAACCAATGAGGGGTCAATTGTGTAGCACCTTGTGGGCCACTGTATGAACTCTGCCTTTTATTCTGAATGCAATAGTAATTTGCTGAGAATTTTGAGTGAGGAATGATATGATCAGGTTTCCATTTTTTAAAATTCACTGGAAGCTATTGTGCAGACTATGCACTAAAGTGGTCAGAGGGCAAGGGAGAAGCAGAGTAGCCTTAAGAGACTTTTGCAAAATAATCCAGGTAGGAGGTGATAGGGGTTTGACTTGGGAAATAACAGTGGAGTTGATGAGACTTGGTCAGATTCTGGGAAGATAGTGAAGGCAAAGTCAATAGGACTCACTTACAGAGTAGACATGGATTATAATGAAATAGAGGAGACAAGAAAACTCTAAAATGTCTGGCCTGAGTAACCAAAAGGAGCAAGCAATTTATTAAGATGGGGGAAAATTGCAGGAGAAGGAGGTGGTGGTAGGAATTCAGGACCCTGAATCTAAGTTTGATATGCACATTACATACCCAAGTGGAGTTGTGAATAAGCAGTTAGATATAAAGAATAAATCCTTCAAACTATGGTATGGTTTGGACCTGTACCCCACCCAAATCTCATGTTCAATTGTAATCCCCAATGTTGGAGGTGGGGTCTAGTAGGAGGTGATCATGAGGATTTGATCAAGAGGACGGTTTCTCATGGTTTTAACACCATCCCCCTTGGAGCTGTCATCGCAGTAGTGAGTTGTCATGAGATTTGGTTGTTTAAAAGTGTGTGGCACCTCGTCCCATCTCTCTTCCTCCTGTTCTGGCCATGTGAATGACTGCTCCCACTTTGCTTTCCACCACGGGTAAAAGCTCCCTGAGGCTTCCCCAGAAGCAGATGCTGTCATGGTTCCTGTGCAGCCTACAGAACCATGAGCCAATTAAACCTCTTTTCTTTATCAATTAACAGTCTCAGGTATTTTTTTATTGCAATGTGAGAATGGACTAATACAGAAAATTGGTACCAAGAGTGAGGTATTGCTATAAAGATACCTGAAAATGTGGAAGCAGCCATGGAACTGGGTAACAGGCAGAGGCTGGAAGAGTTTGGAGGGCTCAGAAGAAGACAGAAGATGGGGGAACATTTGGAACTTTACCTAGAGACTAGTTGAATGGTTATGACCAAAGTGCTCATAGTGACATGAATAGAGATGGCCAGCCTGATGAGGTCTCAGATGGAGAAGAGGAACTTATTGGGAACTATAGCAAAGGTCACTTTTATTATACTTTGGCTGGACTGTGCCCCTGCCTTGGGGATCCATGGAACTTTGAACTTGAGAGAGATGATTTAGGATATCTAGTAGAAGAAATTTCTAAGCAGTGGTGTTCAAGATGTGGCTGCTTCAAACAACTTATGCTCATATGCATGAGTCAAGAAATGAACTGAAACTAGAACTTATGTTTAAAAGGGAGGCAGAACATAAAAGTTTGGAAAATTTGCAGCCTGGCCATGTGGTGAAAAACGAAAAGCCCATTTTCAGGAGAAAAATTCAAGGGGATTGCAGAAATTTGCATAAGGAAAAAGGAGTCAAGTGCTGATAGCCAAGACAATGGGAAAAAAGCCTTCAAGGCATTTTAGAGACTCTCACAGCAGACCATCACAGGCCCAGAGGCCTAGGAGGGAAGAATTGAATTGTTTCACTGGCCAAGCCCAGGGCCCTGCAGTCTGCCTCAGGACACTGCTCCCTGCTTCCCAGGCACTCTAGCTCCGGCCAGTCATGGTTAAAAGAGGCCCAGGTACAGCTCAGGCTGCTGCTTCAGAGGGTGCAAGCCATGAAACTTGGCAGCTTCCATGTAGCATTAAGCCTGCCGGTGCACAGAGTATAAGAGTTGAGGCTTGGGAACCTCTGCCTGGACTTCAAGGGGATATATGGAAAAGCCTGGATGTGCAAGCAGAAGCCTGCTTCAGGGGCGGAGCCCTCATGGAGAACCTCTACTAGGGAAGTGCAGAGGGGAAATGTCAGGTTGAGCCCCCACACGGAGTCCCCACTGGGGTACTGCCTAGTTGAGCTGTGAGAAGGGGTCACCATCCTGAAGACCTCAAAATGGTACATCCACCAGCAGCTTGCACCCTGTGCCTGTAAAAGCCACAGGCACTCAATGCCAGCCCTTAAGAGCAGCCTTGGGGGCTGAACTCTGCAAAGCCACAGGGGCAGGGCTGCCAAGGCCTTGGGAGCCACACCTCACAACAGTGTGCCCTGGATGGGAGACATGCAGTCAAAGAAGATTATTTTGTAACTTTAAGGTTTAATGACTGCTCAGGTGGGTTTCAGACTTGCATGGGGCCTATAAGCCCCTTTCTTTTCGCTGATTTCTCCCTTTTGGAATGGGAGTATTTACCAAATGCCTGTACCTCTATTGTAATTTGGAAGTAACTATCTTGGTTTTGATTTTATAGGTGCATAGGCAGAAGGGATTAGCGTTATCTCAGAAAAGACTTTGGACTTCTGAGTTAATGCTGGAATGAGTTAAGATTCTGGGGGACTGTTCAGAAGGCATGATTGGATTTTGCAATGTGAAAAGGACACGAGATTTGGGAGGGGCCAGGGTGGAATTTTATGATTTGGATCTGTGTCCCCACCCAAATCTCATGTTCATTTGTAATACCCAGTGTTGGAGGTGTGGACTGTTGGGAGGTGATTTGATCACGGAAGCGGTTTTCCATGGTTTAACAATATTCCCACTGGAGTTGTTGTTACAACAGTGAGTTCTCATGAGAGCTGGTTGTTTAAGAGTGTGTCACACTTTCCCCCCATCTCGGTCCTACTCCTGCCATGTAAGACACCTTGCTCCCACTTTGCCTTCCACCATGAGTAAAAGTTTCCTGAGGCCTCCCCAGAAGCAGATGCTGCCATGCCTCCTGTATAGCCTGCAGAGCCATCCCCCTTGGAGCTGGCATAGCAGTAGTGAGTTGTCAGGAGATTTAGTTGTTTAAAAGTGTGGAGAGCCATAAGCCAATTAAACCTCTTCTTTACACATTACCCAGTCTCAGGTATTTCTTTATAGCAATTTGAGAACAGACTAATACACTAATTAAAGATATATCCTTTAATGTTTACTGAGTGAATAAATTTCGTAGTAATGGACAAGTGAGTAAATGAGAGACATATGAATGAGTAAATAAATAAGGGCATATTAGGGATAAAAAAATTCTAGTAAATGAATAAAGGAGGGTATATAATTCTGTGGATAACTTACTGTCTGATAGAGCTAGAGTTTAAATGAGAAACCTAAGATAACAGAGAAAAAATTATAGAAGTCAATTGTAAAGCAACATACTAATCGGGTTTTAAAATCAACATTTTTAATTAGGACAGTGTCACTTTGAAAACCAAGAGATATTATGCACTATAAACTTCCCAAAAAGAATTCAAGTCCAAGAGCATCACTTTCTTATGTCTTGTACATACATGTTAAAATTTCAAAAGAATGATCAGCAAATGAAGACACAGCTCTCTAACAAACCACATGGATCACATGCATGAATGTATATATATTAAACATTCCTAAGAAACAACATAATGTTTATCTTTGATTTTCCGAAAGTTCATTTCCATGTTCTGGAAGTCATGATATCTCTACTGCTTCTAATATTTCAAACATGTCACTACTTTTAGGCATACATCATCATATACATTGTCATATACAATATCTCATTTTAGGAATTTTGAAGGCATAAACTTATTTATTTTTATTTACTAACTATATCTCCCATCTTAGAGACCTCATTTTAAGTCACAGAAATTAAGATATATCCCACATCCTACTAAATAATGTAGGTTTCTCAAAATCTCTTACCAATTTCATAATTAAAGTTTATATTGTGAAATTCAGGAACAAAAAGATTCTGAAGCATTATATAAATCACTTCATTCCTACATCTGTTCTCCGGGCTGCTACTTAAGTCACCAAATGACAGCAAGAAGACTTTTCTTGAATTTTTAAAAAAATTCACAGTGCTTCAAAATATTGTAATAGTGCCAAAGAATAAAAAACAAACAGAGCAATTTTTACAATTTTATATGATTTCAATTACGGTTATTTCAGATGATGTTTTTAATTACCTGAAATAAGCAAATAACTATATCTGGGCAATATTCAATTAGCCATAATTAGAGAAAACATAATGCTATTAATACTTGATTAAGAGCTCAAAATAAAAGCTACTTACAGTACATTAATTTTTTCCAAAAGTAGAGGACTATAATAAATTTAACACTTTTATCTTGGCAAAAAGAAAATTTTATAATCCATTTAAATGAAGACTTCAAGCAAACTCTTTTTTTTCTGCTTCCTATTCCAGTGAATACTAAATTAGCCAATTTCCCACAAAATAAAAATTATAGAATCTGCAAGAACGTAGGCCAGATGCAGTGGCTCACACCTGTAATCTCAATTCTTTGGGAGGCTGAGGCCAGAGGATGAATTAAGGCAAGGAGTTTGAGGCCAGGCTGGTCAACGCAGTAAGACCTTTTCTGTACAAACAGTAGAAAAAAATAGCCAGGCATGGTGGTGTGAGCCTATAGTCCTAGCTACGCAAGAGGCTGAGGATTGCTTAAGCCCAAAAGTTCGAGGCTACGGCGAGCAATGATCACACCACTGCACTCCAGCCTGAGTAAAAGAGCAAAAACCCATCTCTAAGAAAAAGAAAGAAAATGTTGTAGTACTTAGGGCAGAAAAAAACTAAGCTGGCTGGTTCACTGAGCAACTAGATGCAATGTAGGAAACAGTGCTGAGTGACAGAAAGATAACAGTTGCCATATTCCTAACTGATAAGTTTACAAGTTCTACTGCAGGGTTTCTCTACCTCAGCACTATTGACATGTTAGGCTAGATACTTCTTTGATTTTAGGGGACTGTCCTGTGCCCTGTGGTACATTTGGCAGCATCACTAGCCTCCACCCACTAGATTCCAGTAGCCTCCCCCGCCCAGTTCTGACAACCAAAAATATCTCCAGACACTGCCAAATGTCCTATGGGGGAGTGTTGGCAGCAGGGAGCAAACTGGTTGAGAACCCCTACTCTCTATGTACAGAAGATGTATGTATAGCTTCCTCTAGATGTGTTGCCTCAACACAAAATTCAACTTTTGTTTCTTTTTATTATTATTATTTTTTTTTTTTTTTGAGACAGTCTCACCCTGTCACCCAGGCTGGAGAGCAGTGGTGCGTTCTCGGCTCACTGCAACCTCCGCCTCCTGGGTTCAAGTGATTATCCTGCCTCAGCCTCCCAAGTAGCTGAGACTACAGGCACGTGCCACCACGCCTGGCTAATTTTTGTATTTTTAATAGAGACGGGGTTTTGCCATGTTGGCCAGGCTGGTCTCAAACTCCTGACCTCAGGTGATCCACCCGTCTCGCCCTCCCAAAGTGCTGGGATGACAGGCGTCAGCCACCATGCCCAGTCAAAATTCAACTTTATTTTCAAAGCTTATTTTCAGCTGTCACCAAGGCCCTTGAAACAAAACAGCAAGAAGTAACTGATGCAAACAAAAATGGGAAGTTTCGTTCTTTCAACAGTTAAATATAATCCAACCGAAAAGAACTAGATTTTTAAAAATATATAGCCATACAAGCCTTCCCCCCAAATTAAACTACAGGTTTAAATCTGTCAAATGAGCTCATACGTATCCTTCAAAAAATAATAACAGAAGAAATATTGCAACTATCTACAGAGTCCAGAAATTTGATCTTCGAAAAAGCTGCTTAATATTGCTTTCTTTCTCCCAAAGTGGCAGCTTCATATTGTCTTTTGAAATGTCATTTGATGACTCAAAAGAAAACAACTATAATTTAGACAGCAAGCAATGAGAGGGAATAGGTCTCTATGTAGCCTCTGAAAGAAATTACTAAGCTGTTTTTCCACAATTCACGTAATATAGTCTCTCCATGGGTGAAACCCCGAGGTCTCTACATACCATTTACCTGGTGAAGGCTCCCACATTTCCATCTCATCCTGACCTGCCCCTGATCCCGGGGACAACGAGGTTATTAACATATGCACACAGATGACCAACAGTCCTCCTGAGCTGAACAGGCTCAGTTTCCTGTCAGCCTCCTAAACCTTCCTTTTCGGCCCCACATTGGGACATAGCAGCACTATTCCCCAGGACAAAGAATAGTAGTCATTTTTGACTGCTGGATTATTTCCTGCTGCTACCCTAACAAATTTCCCTGGATGTCAGGGCTTAAAACAACATAAATTATCATCTTACACTTCTGGAGGTCAAAGTCCAAAATCAAAGTCTAAAGTTTAAAGTTAAGGTGTTGGCAGGGCTGGCTCCATCTGGAGGTTCTAGGGAAGAGCCTGTTTCCTAATCTTTTCCACCTTCTAAAGGCTGTCTGTATTCCTTGGCTTGTGGGCCCCTCCTCGCATCACTCAAACCTCTGTTTCCAACATTACATCTCCTTCTCTCTGACTGTATCAGGGCCCTTGTGATTACACTGGGCCCACCCAGATAATCCAGGATATACTCCCATCTCAGTAGCCTCAATTTAGTCATATCTACAAAGTGTCTTCTGCCATGTAAGAGAACATATTCACAGGTGTTGGAGATTAGGATGTGGACATCTTTAGGGGAATCTGTCTACTATAACTCCTCTCCTCTTCTAGCCTACAATAATCCAAAATGTATCCCAAATCTACTTGCATCCCTGCAATTCCTCTGCTCATCACCCAGTGCAGTCCACACCATCACTGCCTGGACAAATGTAAACCCCTCCCAACTGGTATCCTTGCAGCCACTCTTGCCCCATCCAGTCTGTCTTCCAGAGAGCTGCCATAATGATCTTATTAAAATATAAATCAGGTAATGTTATTTCCTTGTTTAAAACCCATCAGTGGCTTCCTGATGAAACCACAACAAAATCTGTATAGACTCTTCCTCCTCTGGCCCCTTCTTAACTTTAAAAAAAAAAATTACAGAGCAGGAAATATGCAATTTTTCCTTCACAAAATGTCTCTCCATCCCTCACCATCAACCTTCTGAGGCTTTGTATGCCAAGCAGGAGCTCCCGGAAAATCCTTAAATGGGGGTACTTGGGTTCCAGCTGTTCTTGCTGAGTCTCCAAGTTTACTTTTCTCCCCAGGGGCAGAAGACAACAACTGAACACAGAATTCTAACCCTAAGTCCCGCTGCTCCAAGTCCTTTTCAAATGTAAAATGACCACAGCAAATTCAAAATAAGTAAGGAAGAAAAATCGAAGTGGTAGGGCGAAAAGGGGAAGAACACCATAGTGTGATACAGTCTGCCTTTCAGAGCAGGCAGACAAAAGATAGTACTTAGGTTGAAGGATCTAAAAATAGGGTAGAGATAAATTATTTAACGTTGTGAGAACTAAAAACAGAAATGTAACAGCCTTTGGGGCGTGCTGGGAGAGAAATTTTCACTTTTCATATTATATTTTTATGAACTCTGAATTCTTAGACCATGTAAGTAAATATACCAGAGTAACCACCAATTTTATATGACATATTTATACTAATTTTACAGGTGTAAGTGTGCATGTGTATGCAAATTGGTCATCAGTTTTTCACCTCCAGTAACATTCCTTTGCTCTAGGCTCCCAGCACTCCTGTTTAGAATTCCCAGACCAGAGACTGTCTGTTTCTGGACTTCCTGGCGGTAAATCAGGACTTTCTGGACTTCCTAGTGATAAATCGAGGCAGTGTGATCCCCCCAACAGCCTCTCTGCTGACCACTGTTCCTTAGCCCCTCTCCTCTGCTTCTATTTTGCAAAAGCTCTTTTGTCCCTGAATCATCTCACACCAGCCACTCCTGAAGGCAGCTACTCTTTTCATTTTCAAGCAATAAATGTCCTCACTTCATAATTCCTACTCTCCATCTAACATGCCCAAATCTCAGGAGGCAGCTTGTCCACAAATGCAACCATGATTTGGAATAACAAACAATCCCTAATTCAATGGCCCATACCCTCATTTCATGTCCTCTAATAAATACCCAAATGCCTTTTACTGGAGGATATTTCAAAGAATTTTAGAGCCATAAGGGATTCTAGAGAACAAACGCATCCAGATCAAAATCACCTGAGACTTATAAAAATGCAAACCACCAGACCCCATACAGACCTACAAACTCAAAATCTTTTCAACAACTTCCCCAAGTGGTTCCAACTCACACTAAAGTTTGAGATTCCCAAATCTAATTCAACCTCCTTATTTTTAAAATTAGGAAATTTAAATCTAGATATAAGTGTCTTACCCAAAACTGGCTATCTATTGCACAGCCAGTCAATTATTCTACTCATAGTCTGGTCTCCCTTTTAAAGAAACTTATGAGATAAAATATGCAAAAACAGAAGGAAAAAACCTCAAGCCAGACGCGATGGGTCACGCCTGTAATCACGCACTTTGGGAGGCCGAGGCAGGTGGGTCACTTGAGGTCAGGAGTTCAAGACCAGCCTGACCAACATGGTGAAACCCCATCTCTTCTAAAAATACAAAAATTAGCCAGGTGTGGTGGTGGGGGCCTGTCATCCCAGCTACTCAGGAGGTTGAGGCAGGAGAATCACTTAAACCGAGGAGGCGATGCTGCAGTGAGCTGAGATCACTCCACTGCACTCCAGCCTGGGCAACAGAGGGAGACTCCATCTCAAAAAAAAAAAAAAAAAAAGAAGAAGAAGAAAAAGAATGAAAGAAATTAAAGAAGACACAAACAAATGGGAAAACATTCACAAGGGAAAGGATGGTCTTTTCAACAAATGGTGTTGGGAAAACTAGACATCCACATGCAAAAAATTAAAATAAAGTTGGTCCCTAACCTACACCATTTAAAAATTAACTCAAAATGGACCAAAGTCCTAAACATAAGAGCTAAAATGACTAAATTCAGCAGGAAACAGAGGGGAAAACCTTCATAACATAGGATTTGGCAATGATTTCTTGACTATAACACCAAATGCACAGGCAACAAAATAAATAACAGATAAATCGGACTGCATCAAAATTTAAAACTTTTGTGCATCAAAGGACTCTATCCACAGAATGAAAAGCCAACCCATAGAACGGGAGAAAATATTTGTAAATCATGTATCTGGTAAGGGATTGATATCCAGAGTACATAAAGAACTCCTACAACTCAGCAGCAACAACCAAAAAAAACACAAACAACTAGATTAGAAAATGAGCGAAGAATTGAAAGACACTTCTCCAAATAAAATGTAAAAATGGCCAATAAACACATGAAAAGATGTTCAACATCACTAATCATTAGGGAAAGGCAACCAAACCACAAAGATACCACTTCATACTCATTAGAGTGGCTAATATTTTTTAAAAAATAAATAACAGAAAATAACCAGTGCTGGTAAGGATGTGGAGAACTGGAACCCTTGTGCACCATCAGTGAGATTATAAAATGGTGCAACCATCATGGAAAATGCTATGGAGGTTCCTCCAAAAATTAAAAATAGAATTATAAGCGCGCAACTTTTTATATCTCATTAGTTTTGCTAGGGCACGTGTTTAAATACACAAACATAAAGAGCACTTCCTGCCAACCAACTATAACAACTAACAGTAGCCTAATTTTCTTCAGTGACCACATTATGATTGGAGGTGGGGAAAAAAAAAAGTCATTCTGAGTAGATGGGAAATCCCTGGAGGTTGAGCCAAGAGTGAAATAATCCAATCAGAATTTAAAAAGGATCATTCTGCCTGATATGTGTGAAACAGAGGAGAACCAGAGTGATAGGAGAGGGACAAAATCAGGGAGAAGAGAAGAAGATACTCTAATGGTGCATGTGAGAGATAGTGGGTTAGACCAGGTTGGCAGCAAAGAAGAAGTGGCTGGATCTCTGGATAGTTTTTTAAGGGAACACAAAACTTCATGGCTTGGCATGATGCTTGAGAGGAAGAGAAGGCAAAAGGTTTTTGGCCTAAGCAACTGGAAGGTGATGTTCCATTTAACCAGATGGGAAGGATCTGGGAGGGACGGGCTAGGGTAGATGATAGTACAATCAAGAGTTCCATTTTGGGTATGTTAAGCCTGAGGTGCCTATAAGACATCCAAGTGGAGATATAGGTTAAATAGTTGGATATGTAGGTCTGTGTATCAAGGAAGAGATTATGCTTTCTGTGAAAGAACAAAGATTCTCAAACGATTACATCACAAACAAGTGCTTCATACAAATAAGTTAATAAATGTTTAACACATTACGGTGTGAAAATATAAGGGAAGTCCAAGAACTCTGAAAAACTAAATGGAAAAACAAATTTAAGATCTGATGGCAGACAAGATAATTCATAAATATACTATTTGGGTAATAATCCTAAAATGCATTAGTAGGTCTTAAAAGGATTAACATCCCAAATAAAAGAATAAATAAGGATATAGTTATAGTTAATCAGAAGGGTAAAGAATAATAATTAACCATTTCCAAAAACTGTTTAACAAACCACTGCAAAGCCAAAAGTAATAAGACGGCATCATCTCAGTATCACACTGGTTCTGAAGGGAACAAGTGACAGTACTTACGCAGCCCAACGGTGATAAATGCTTCTAACTACAGTCTAAATGTTCTGCAGAGATGAAACTCCATTACATTACACAGGGCTGTCCACAGTAATTACCAAGTTTACTAACTCTCATAATTTTAGCCATAATTTATAAGAAGAGGGGAATCAGTGTATTAACTCTTCTTGGTTAAGACTGTTAAGACGCAAAAACCAAAATCTTATCTCCTTGTCATAACATATTCAATTGTCCTAGTGTCCAAATAAAAACAGAATTTATGTCTGATATTTCTACCCTGTTAAATTTCTTCTGGGTTGGGAGGTCTATGTCCTATTCTATTTGTCATGGTTTTATAATTGTTCCATTTCATTCCAAAGCCAGAAAACTACCAAAGGCAGATGAAAGTATTTCTTAGGTTTGGTTTCGTTTGGTGAGTTGGGGAAAAGAGAGGAGAGGTGGGTGGATGTCTAATTGGAATACATCTTGGGGAAATTATCATCTGAACGTGTGCTATTTATAGTATGAGTATTTGGGGCCATACCATACCCATCCTGACAATTAGCTCCAAGAAGCAAATGGTTCACCTTGACAACCCACTAAAATGCCTAATATCCAAGCCTGACTTAGAGTGCCCTGATTATAGGCAAAGGTTTATGGAAAACTTCTTTACACCCCTACAGTACAACTGCCTCAATGTGGTCCAGGGCTTGCAGCCTCTGAGACATCATGTGCATCCCAATGTAGTCTCTCCTTCTTAGGTGTTCACTTATGTCTGAGGTAGACCAATCAAGCTCATCTGCAGCCATACAACCAGAAAGACCCTGAGAATCACCCCTCGCCACAACTGTCTCACAATTACCCTTAAATCTCCTTTCTTTTTTAATGAAAGAAATACGTTATTCATGAAAGAGCAGTTCACAACTTGGATTCCCTAAGCCTCTGGTCAGTCATTAATCGGTAACATTTCCCATGTACCTCCTGTATGCCAGTCACTGTGCAAACCACTTTACATGGGGGATGCCATGTAGGCCAGCCACAGTCTCTGGGATGGGCACTATTATTATGTCCATGTGATTGATAAGGAAGCTGGGGCTTAGAGGGGCTAAGTAACTTGTCCATTTCCAGATAGTTGGTAACAGCTGATCTGTCAGACCTCCAGAAACTTGACCTCCAACCATTCTTCCTCCAGAAGAGAGAAGTCAAAGGAATTTCTGACATTCTATACAGCCTAGCAGCACAATCATATTTATCCTGCAAATAAATGGCTACATTGGATCGTTAAAATGCCAATTTCCTTGCTTTGCACCAAAATATGATGTCAGTGTAGAAACACTGGCTATACTGCATTTCACATGCTGACAAAAAGTTTAAATTGGGTGTATATCATTTCCTTAATTAGTAAAAAATAAAGGGTATATTAACCAGTTCTAATTAAATTCAGTTTATTTTGAAGACCTACTTCTTCAAGCAGCATACTTCTGTATTAGAAAATATTTTTCAAAACAAAAAGAAAATCTACTTCTAGAATGGTACGAATGTCTGACATATTATTTGGAAACACCAAACATAACCACTTTGTTCCATATACAAGAAAGAAGGAAAAACTGCTAGAGGAAAATGAAAATTAAAGAAGGAAAGGTAAGCAGATAAGCAAAATATTCTAAAAATGCTAGTAGTTTAAACAAGGTTATTTATCTGGAGTACTCATTTAGGGAAGGAAAAAAAAAAAGATGAGAAAACCAGTTGGTCATAGAGGAAGGCCAAGTGAGGTGTGTACACATGCATATAGTTCAGCTGCAGTTAGTTCACAGGTCTTTATCATCAAGAAGAAAGGTGTCTACAAAGGACAGAAACTTCCCTATTCAACCCACAGATGTGTGAAAAAAGAAACAAGAGACTGGAAGTCTATAAACCACAGTCCTGGTGGTTTTGGTCACGCTAATAATTCTTAAGACCTCCAGCAAACTGACCTGACTTGTTTGGGCTTTTGACTCATTCTCTGGTTGCATTTCCTCATCCAGAACACAGAAATAATAATCATCTTGGCAGTTATGCTGCAAGGACCACGTGAGATTATAGATATGAAAGTGCCTCAATAAAACCATTCAGGTTCCATAGAAAGGCAATATATTATATTTATTACCAATGCATTGGAGAGTTGAGCTAAAGTTGATTTCATGCATTCTACTTACCTGAAAACATAAAAAGCAAGGATAAACATGGGGAGAGAGGACTCTCTTAAGCATTGATTGATTCACATTGTTAATGGAGCCCATCTGCAATACAGCTATTATAGTATATGGTATTAGCAGGCCTGCTTACAATTAAAAGACAGCACAAAGCACCCGATTAAGTGATCCAGACTACAACTTGATGCAGTAAATTATTAAATAACCACACTAAGGGAAAGGAGGTTCTAAAACAGGCACTGGAATTCAACAGATACTCAAAAACCTCTATCTCCATGGCTCTGGAATGTTCTTTATGATGTCTCTAGCTGTGCTTGGATTTGACTACTTCTAAATTTAATCTTTAGCCCCACTGAGGGCAAAAAGAAGTGGTCCAGGAATACGTGACTACCTTGTTCTCACTACCATCTAAGATTTTTTTTTTAATGTGGCAGGATGACTCCCTCACTGTCATGCAGATAAGCAAAAGTGAGTGTGCCCAGCTATATAATTACAGATCAAAGCTCAAGAGCAACATAGTCACTGGTCCAAGGTTTACATGATTGGCTCTGTGCCTGCATGCAAATATCATGTTGAATTGTAATCTCCAGTGTTGAGGGAGGGACCTGGTGGGAAGTGACTGGATCATGGGGACGGATTTCCCCCATCCTGCTCTCATAGTCACCAGTCCAGGGTTGATATGATTTGGCTCTATGTCCCTACACAAATCTCATGTTGAATTGTAATCCCCAGTTTTAGAGGAGGGTCCTGGTGGGAGGTGATTGGATCTCGGGGGTGGATTTCCCTCATGCTGTTCTCATGAGAGTGAGTGAGTTCTCATGAGAGTGAGTTCTCATGAGAGCTGATGGTTTAAGTGTGTGGCACTTCCCCCCTTGCTTGCTCTCTCTCTCCTGCTCCACCATGGTAAGGTGTGCATGCTTCCCCTTTGCCTTCTGCCATGATAAGTTTCCTAAGACCTCCCAGTCATGCTTCCTGTATAGCTTATGGAACTGTGAGTCAATTAAACTTCTTTTCTTCATAAATTACCTAGTCTCAGGTAGTTCTTTATAGCAGTGTGAGAACGAACTAATACAGAAAATTGGTACCAGGAGTGGAACATTGTTATAAAGAAACCGGAAAATGTGGAAGCGCCTTTGGAACTGGGTAACAGGCAGAGGTTGCAACAGTTTGGAGGGCTCAGAAGAAGACAGGAAAATGTGGGAAAGTCTGGAACTTCATACAGACCTGTCGAATGATTTTAACCAAAATGCTGATAGTGATATGGACAGCAAAGTCCAGGCTGAGGTGATCTGAAATGGAAATGAGGAACTTATTGGGAACTGGAGTAAAGATCACTCTTGCTATGCTTTAGCAAAGAGTCTGGAGGCATTGTGCCCTGCTCCAGAGATCTGTGGAACACAGAAATTGAGAGATGATTTAGGGTATCTTGTGGAAGAAATTTCAAAGCAGCAAAGCATTCAAGATGTGACCTGGCTGCTTCTAAAAGTATGTGCCCATATGCGTGAATGAAGAGATGGTCTGAAACTGGAACTTATATTTAAAAGAGAAGCAGAGCATAAACGTTTGGAAAATTTGCAGCCTGACCATGTGGCAGAAAACACAAACCCATTTTCTCAGGAGAAATTCAAGCCTGCTGCAGAAGCTTGCCTAAGAGGAGGTGAATGAAAATGCCTCCAAGGCATTTCAGAGACCTTCATGGCAGCCCCTCCCATCATAGGTCCAGAGGCCTAGAAGGGAAAAATGGTTTCTTGGGCCAGACCTGGGCCCCATTGCTCTGTGCAGCCTCAGGACATGGTACCCTGCATCCATCTACTCCAGCTCCAGCCATGGCTAGAAAGAGCCAAGGTACAGCTCAAGCTCTTATTTCAGTGGGTCCAAGCCTCAAGCCTTGGTGGCTTCCATGTGGTATTGGGCCCACATGTATGCAGAAGGTAAAAGTCAAGGCTTGAGAACTTCTGCCTAGATTTCAGAGGATGTACGAAACACCTGGCTATCCAGGCAGAAATCTGCTGCAGGGGCAGAGCCCCCATGGAGAACCTCTATGAGGGCAGTGCAGAGGGGAAATGTTTGGTTGGAGCTTCCATACATAGTCCCCACTGGGGCACTGCCTATTAGAGCTGTGAGAAGAGAGTTACTGCCCTCTAGACCTCAGAATGGTAGATCCATCAACAGCTTGCACCATGCACCTAGAAAGGCCATGGGCACTCAATGCCAGCCCATGACAGCAGCCACAGAGGCTGTACCCTGTAGAGCTATAAAGGCAGAGATGCCCAAGGCTGTGGCAGCCCATCCCCTGCATCAGTGTGCCCTGATGTGAGAAAGGCAATTATTTCAGAGCTTTAAGATTTAGTGACTGTCCTGCTAGGTTTCGGACTTGCATGGAGCCTGTAGCCCCTTTATTTTGGCCAATGTATCCCTTTTGGAATGGGAGCATTTACCCACTGCCTCTACCCTCACTGTATCTTGGAAGTAACTAACTTGTTTTTTATTTTACAGACTCATAGGTAGAAGGGACTTGCCTTGTCTCAGATGAGACTCTGGACTTGAACTTTTGAGTTAACACTGGAATGAGTTAAGACTTTGGGGGAACTGTTGGAAGGTATGATTGGTTTTGAAATGTGAGAAGAACAGGAGATTTGGGATGGGCTAGGGTGGAATGTTATGGTTTGGTTCTGTGTCCCCACCCAAATCTCATGTTGAATTGTAATCCTTAGTGTTGGGGTAGGGACCTGGTGGGAGGTGACTGGATCATGGGGACAGACTGCCCCATGCTGTTCTCATGACAGTGAGTTCTCACGAGGGCTGATGGTTTAAAAGTGTATGGCACTTCTCTCTCTCTCTCTCTTTCCTGCTATGCCATGGTAAGACTTGCTTGCTTCCCCTTCACCTTCCACCAAGACTTTAAGTTTCCTGAGACCTCCTAGCCATGCTTCCAGTACGACCTGTGGAACTATGTGTTAATTAAACCTCTTTTCTTCATAAATTACCCAGTCTCAGGTAGTTCTTTATAGCAGTGTGAGAATGGACAAATACAAAGGTCCTATTTACACTTTGGTTCACTGGTTTGTTTGAACTTAACTACTCTGTAATTAGTGCCTATCAGCAGAGAAGACTTGTTTGAATTTCCATCCTTTTCATTTCTAAATAAAAGGCTTAGAGAACACTTAGATCTTAAGGTAGATCTTGGTAACAAACATCTTTCACAATACACATGGCTTGAATTTATCAATGTGTAATGTTCCAGATGAGGAAATTAGCCTCTCTATATTCTTTAGCCATACAGGACACCCATATAACAAAACTTTATTTGAAACATTGTGCTAATTCACAGGTTCACATCTGTCCCAGGCTGGGGTGCCCTGTGATGGAGAATGAACCTCTCATGTCACTTTATAGAAAGCAAAAGTTTTATTCAAATTGGCCATGAATTAACATGATTGTTTTTAATTTCTCATTATTCTGAGTAAAACATAACTGGATCTAGCCTTTTTATAATAGCATTTCTACCATTAAATTTAATTAAAATCATACTGAATTTATACAAATTCTAAATACAAAGACTCCCTTGTAAAATTGAAAATTCACTCAGTAGATTCTGAATGAATGAATTATATGAATGAATGAGTCTTTCATAAGGTTAAAGGGTGCCCATGTCAATTGTGAACTGAATACTTTGTATGAATAAAGCCTTATAATTGTATACATTCTTGAAAGGAATAAAATATTTTCATTTAGAAAACTGATATTCTACAAGCAATTAATTATTCAGATCTTAAAGATAGAGATGACATGATGTTCTGAAGCAGGAATTTAACAGAATTTGGACTTGAAAGTCTAAGAACACATTCCTGATAGATTCGGTTCTTGCCACTGGTCACAGGGGTTTTCTATAACTAGCCCGAGGGTTTGGACAGAAATGAATAGAATCATCCAAAATTATAACCTGCTATGGACTGACCTTTGGGTAAACAGGCCTGGAAAAATGCTGAAAGGAGAAGGGAACAGCAAATGTGTGGTGTAAGAAGGAAAGCAGCAGTTCTTCTCAAGAGACTTTTACATCCTCTCCCTGGCTCCAAGAGGAAAATTCATCTAGCTGAAATTATGCTTGTTGAATGTGGATAAAGGGAGTCACATGATGAAATAAGTGTTCCATAAAGATTAATCTGTCAGCAGTGGGACTGATGGATTGACAGAGAGAGAGACCAGAGGCAATGACAAGAACACAATGCAGAGAAGGGGGGAGGGATGGAGTCATGGGAGACACGTCAAGACTTAATCAGCGACTATTTATAGGCAGGAGAGAGAGGAGTCAAAGATGACTCCCAAGGTTCACTCTTAGATAGCTGGGAAAACTGAGGGGCATGGCTGAGAAGGATGAGGAAGGCAGGAAGGAGAGCTCTCTTCCTGCATGATTTACCTTCACACAGGGCATCACCATTGGGCAAATGCTCCTGGGTTATTTTTTCTTTTTAATTTTTTTAACTTATTGTAGACACAGGTTCTGGCTAGGTTGCCTGAGTTGCTCTCAAACTCCTAGCCTTAAGTGATCCTCCCACCTCAGCCTCCCAAAATGCCTGGATGACAGGTGTGAGCCACTGCACCTGGCCTCCTGGGTTATTTTTTCACCAACTGTAAAGAGAAGGACAGTGGTCCACCCTGCTAACAAAGCCTGAGAATAAGTGAAGACAGAATGACACTAATAGTTACATAGTTAGCAGGAATGAGTCAACCCGTGAGCAGAAAGCATTATTTAGGGACACATGCTGAAGCAAGACTTTCAACAGCACAGCTCAGCTGTAGGCTGCTGGAAAGCAGTTAGCAGTTAGACCAAACCAGGATGAAATGTCCAAAAATGGTCTAGACTTTATGGAAGAGAATAATCAAAGACAAGGATCCAAACTCAAATGCCCAAAGGGACCAGAAATGCAGAAGGGTTAGTGTTAGCAACAAAGAATGAGGGCACTGCAGTAAACAGCATGTGTCATCCTATCTAAAGAGGAGCCACGTCTTACCTGTAGGTGGGTTACTCCCTAGGTGAATTACTCCCATCCAGGGCCGTAAGCCCAATCTTCTGATTCTTCAAGAGAAATCATCACACCCACCACTCTCTACCATATTATGCCTTTTTATCTTCTGCAAGCACGTGTCAATACCTAAAATCTTCATGTGGTTGTCATTGCTGCTCTGGACATGTTTATGGTCTGTCTCTTCCTACTAGAAGTAAAGCTCGCTGGGGAGCCACATAATTGGCACTCATCTATGCTCAATCAATATGCGCTCATCTCTTGACTTCCTAGGACTTACAATTTGATATAGAATAAATCCAGACCCCCTTGTGTCTTCACAGTCTTCACAACCTTCCACCTTCACTTCCTGCCACTCCCAATACACCCTACCTCTCTTCAGCATGAGCTCTGCAAAGGGAAGACCTGGATTCAAATCCTGGCTCTCTCTGCCATTTACTAGCTATTTGTCCTTACTGAAGATACTAACTATAAATCTCAACTGCTATGTCTATAAATGCCTATGTCACTGGGTGCTTAGAGGAACTAAGTAGGATATTTAAAAATTGATTACAAATGTTACACTAGGCCAGGCACAGTGGTTTATGCCTGTAATCCCAGAACTTTGGGAGGCCAAAGTGGGCGGATCACCTGAGGTCAGGAGTTCAAGACCAACCTGGCCAACATGGTGAAACCCCATCTCTACTTGAAACGCAAAAATTACCTGGGTGTGGTGGCACACACCTGTAGTCCTAGCTACATGGGAGGCTGAAGTGGGAGAACTGCTTGAACCCGAGAGGCAGAGACTGCAGTGAGCCAAGGTCGTGCCATTGCACTACAGCCTGGGCAACAGAGTGAGACTCTGTCTTTGAAGTTTCCTACACTTGAGTTTCCCCTTCTTGCACTCACCACCCAAATAACCTGCTACTACCCAAGCAAGTCAGGCCTTTGCACCTGGAGCCTCTCCTCTGCCGATTCTGTGGCTCTTCCTTTCTCCACCTTCTGCACAAACTTAACTCCTAATTGCTCTTTAGGGCCAGCTCAATTGCTTCTTCCTCTATGAGGTTTTCTTTGACTCCCCTAGGCAACGGTTATTCTCTCCTTTGGATGCCTACAGCCTTCTGTTCCTTCCACTAGTAACTGCACTAACATAAACCACACATCAGCGGCTACCTTGATTCTGACACTCCACCAGTGAGCAAAGGTAGGGACAAAGTGTTAGTCTTCTTCGTTTTCCCCAGAGTCTAGCACAGCACCTGATTCAAAAGAAGTATTCAATAAATGTCTGCTGAATCAAACAAAACTGAACACCTACTATGTGTAAATCTGATTTACTGGAAACTATTTGAGTAGAAAAACACATCTTGCTCCACCATAAAAATAACAAAAACTACCAGCTCTTGATTATCACAATCACATTAATGATGGGTAGCAGTGAGAGACATTATCTAAAAATTGTTGATACAGGTATTTTTGCTACTTTAGGTAGTGTAAGCATATAGTTAGTGTGACTTATGCAGTGCTAAAAACTCAAGACCAAAATTATCTCTCCTCAGTAGCAGTGAGGAGCACAGTGCCAAAAATACTTGAGTATTTTGAGGGTCCTTTTGAATTTTAGTTTGATTATCACATGAATTCCATGGGAACCCCTATACTCTAACATATAAGTGTTCAATCATCAATTCATTCCACAGAAGGCCTACTACATGCCAAGCATTACAAGTAAAATCATTACAAGCCTGAATTCTATATATTACAATTTTGTAATGACTGCTTAGGAAGACGTGGAAAACTTGGGAAGGCTGTTTAGATAAAGGCAGCTCTTTAGATAAAGTCTAGGCTTGCTAAAGAAACTTCCAGAAGGGAAATCTTTTCCCCATGTTCCACAGTATAAAATTTTCTATTGATTTTTAAAATTAATTCCTTATAATAAAGGTCATAAAAATATATGTTCCAGAATTGTAAAAACGTGTGCTAACATCTCATGGCAGAGACAGGTGGGAGTCTTCATCCTATGTTCCTCTTTCTGTTGTCCCATACCAACAACAATGGAACAACTGGTTTCTGGAAAGTCAAGAAATGTGGAACCAGTCCTATCCTAAAATAGAGAAGGAAACAAAAATAATCACCAAGATCTAAATTCACTTAAACTTCTCTCTCTTCTCTCTTCAACCTGGGGTGGTAGGTAGTAGAGAAAGCAAAAGACTGAGCCACACAGGTCAACTAAAGTCAGCTTTCCCCAAGGTCCGGTGCTATGCATCGTGCATCTCCACAATCCCTTCCCAACCAGAAGAGACGAGAATCCTAAGGGAGCATGATATAGGACAAGTAGCTTTTTAGGGGGTTTTTTTGTTTGTTTGTTTTTTGAGACAGAGTCTCAGTCTGTGGCCCAGGGTGGACTGCAGTGACGCTCACCGCAACCTCCGCCTCCCGGGATCAAGCAATTCTCATGCCTCAGTCTCCCAAGTAGCTGGGATTACAGGTGCGTACCACTGCGCCTGGCTAATGTTTGTATTTTTTTAGTAGAGATGGGGTTTCACCATATTGACCAGGCTGGTCTCAAACTCCTGACCTCAGGTGATCCAACCGCCTCAGCCTCCCAGAGCGCTGGGATTACAGGCATGAGCCACCACGCCCAGCAGGACAAGTAGTTTTTGACTAAAGTTTCAGGAAAAGCTTCCTTAACTCTCCTAGGAACAGACCACATAGGATTATCTCAGAATGAATGAATGAATCTAAAGTGTTTCTCCTGCTTTTAAAATGTATGGTCCATTTTATTAATATATTGCATTAATGGTTAATAAAATGCTTATATTTAGTAATCATACAATTCCATTTATGCCCATAAAAGTCTCTACAAGTGAAAAAGATCGATCTTGATAACAAAGTAAGAGATATAAGAAAAAAGCAATGTTTTTTCCTTCTCTAGTCTCACACAACACTTAACCCAACACTTCTGACATCTGATGTATGGGAGGGTTTTCCCCACACACCAAGTAATTCTGCAGATTCTCCATCACATACCACCTCGGTGTCCTCCAATTCAATTCTGACACTCTTAGCCTGGAGACAGCGTCAGATCCACCAGTTGAAGGCCTAGTCCCACAAGCCTACAGATGCCCACTTCAGATGCCAATCTCAAGCCCCAGATGGAGGGCTGTGCTCCTGACAGATCAGCTATAAACTAGGGTAGCCACAATTCCCTTTAATTAATTTGCTAGAGCGGTTCACAGAACTCAGGAAATACTTTACTTACACTTACCATTTACATAACAGATATTACAAAGAATACAGATGAAGAGCCAGATGGAAGAGACACATAGGGCGAGGATCTTCAATGCCCTCCCCAGGAACTCCACCCTCCAGGAAGTTCCACATGCTCAGCTATCCAAAAGTTTCCAGAACCCAGTCTTTTGGGTGTTTATGGATGCTTCCTTACATAGGCATGACTGATTAAATCACTGGCTATTGGTGATCAACTCAACCTTCTGCCTCTCTCTTTGGGGTTGTGGGGTGCAAATCCCAAACCTCTAATAATGTGCTGGTCTTTCTGGTGACCAGCTCCCATCGTGAAGCTATTTAGGGACCCCCAGCCACCCATCATCTCATTGGCATATGAAAGACACTCATCACTCTGGAGATTCCAAGGGTCTTCGAAGCTGTGTACCAGGAAACAGGATAATTACCAAATACATTTCACAATATCACAAAGCAAAATTAAATTTTTCCATTTCAGACCCTAATACTGCTACACGGCAGGAATCTGACTTCCTAGCTAGCAAGAAAGAATTTATAATAAATCATCAGAAAATAAAATTGTCTTTAAAGAATCTTGAATTTGAGTAAGCACCAAAAATCAAGGAATACAGCATTTGGATCCAAGGTGTCAAAACTCCCTGCCTGCTCTGGACTACCTTGGTTTATGCCTACTATCCTGGCATAATTATTAGGAGTGCCCACTTCTACTTTAAAAAATGGCACAGTTTGGACAACTGGTTATACATCACTCTATGCAGATAAAAAAGATTTTTCAACATTGTTTGACAAAGAAACATTAAGGCATTCAGAAACATTAGCATGCAAAGAGGTGGTTTGCACAATCTGCTTTTACACTCACCAATTCTGGAAGAGTTAATAAACATGTTAACTTTCACAGCTATAAAGTAATAAAGATTGATCAACATTGAACATTTATGAAATTTCTTCAGACATAAATGTGGAGCTTGGCCTTGCAACCTATATTTGGGAATTTCCATTTCCACCTCTACCCCCAGTCTAGGGATCCATGAGAAAGGCACAGTGATTCAGCATTTCTAAGGCTTTCATTAAAATGTGCTTCAGTGCAATGAAATCAGGGGAGGGAAAAAAAGGTACATAACACAGATATTAAAAACTTCTTTACATAAAAGCAGAAATGAAATTCTATACTTTCTTACTGAAACATTTCTAAAGCAGCAGAACTGGCAAGTGTCTCTCATCACTGTTATTAAGCAAGTCATCCTAAGATACAGCAGAAAGCAGATGGAACACTTTTTATCAACTACTTCAAGAGATGCTTAAAAACAGAAGTAAAAGGGAGATCACAGAACACAAAGGGTAATTTCAAGGCACCCACCAAACAACAACACTGTCTATACCTGTACGAGAGCACTTTTAGAATCTTGCTTATCTCATTTTCCTGCCTCCTGGAGGATAGATCATGTCTTTTCATCCTTTTAACCTTTATCTCTTATCTTTGAATACTTAGCATACCGCTTGCATATGAGAAAGGTGCAACAAATGTTTATAGAGTTAAACTAATAAGAAAAATGCTTTCAAACACGATTTCTGTAGAAACATTCTTTTCAAAGTACAGTATAAAAGAAACCCAACTACAATTGAGGGTGGGGGGAGGATGAAACAGAATCATTCCAAGGGCAAGCAGGTGATCCACAGTGAGAAGTCTATTCCTCTAGGTAAGCGGTGGGTACAGGTTTAACAAACCTTATTATCACGGAAGTCAGGTATATTACAGTCAAACCACGTCCCACCAAAGAAAACAGCCACATAAGGTTAAACTATAAGGCAAGCATTAGTCATAGCCTCAAACATCTGAGTTATTAAAAAGTGCCACTGAAATTTCAAGTCTCTGCTGAGGAGGGCTTGAGCATTCTTTGAAACAGGCTTTGAGGCAGCTGTTTTTCCTTCCTCCAGCATCCTAAGCAAAGGTGCTGGAGTTTGAGAACTAACCACTTAACTCTAAAAGGTCTCATTCATAAGGAAAGCTATAAAAGCCTCAATGCATTTTATCAAAAGGGCCTTGGATTTCTCTTCTTTAAAGACAACACCCATTTCTCCTATCAATAAGACAAATGAGTTAGACATGACCTATTAGTCACCCCATTAAGTTATATAGGAGCTTATGGAGAAAAGGGCTGGCTGAGAACAGAGACACATTTATCTCACGGTGGGTAGCAGCCACTTCAAAATAATGTGAAAGAAAGTTCACCTCTCCAGTAATATTCAAGGTGAAGGAAGCACTTTCTCAGAGACCTAACTTGTAAAAAACAGTAAAAATTAAACATTCAGGTCACCTGAATTTTATATTAGCTGCTTTACAACATAGGAAAATCACCCAAAAGCCTTAAATTTCTAGCTCCCCATTTGTAAAATGGGGATAAATACTGTTACCACTCACCTATATTTTAGAAAACTAATAAAAACAATGATGTAAACTGCAGATACTTTCTTAAATTCTAGATGTTTAGACAGTTAATTGCTAACTGTTGTTCTCACCTGAACAAGTACAGGTCAAAATGAAACATTTAACATACAGACTCTATTTTCTGCTCCCGATAAACGACAGAAGAACCAATAATCCATTGTGTAAATCTGCTCGGGGTTCAAAATAATATTAATTCAAGTAAAGAATAGTACACAGGGAAAAAGATCCCTTAAACTCTTTGGATATTAAACATTTGTCTTCTACTGATACCTTGGTAAATATCAGTTCCACTTTCTGAACTAACCTGAAAGTAAAGCAACTGCTCATAATCAATGCAGAGTAGGTACTGAAGAATTATGCCAATCAAAATTGGTCTTCATATTATGCAAATAATTTGTGTCTAGTCACCATAATCTTTTTAAGTGTCAAATTGTTTACCTATTGAAAATACAACAGAAAAATTTTTTTTCCTCCTACTGATCAATTAAAGAAACAAAGAGACTGTTTAAACACTCAATTTCTAAGTGGAAAGACTGATGGAGACACTGCAGCCAAATAGCTTCTTGAAGCAATCTTGCATGTGCAGATTGAAAGCAGTTTTTATATAATGGGAGGCAGTTTTATATCAAGGCAGAATACTGCACCCTTACATAAAGCCTCACAGAAACAAGTTAGAATCATAAACACATTCACTTAACTACTGTTCAGTGCCCAATGTACCTGAAAGATACATGGATATCATTTCAGGTATCAGAAAATTCTAGTTCCAGTTTAGTCAGAGAAGAGAAACAACAGTCTTATCCCAGTAGATCCCAAGTTAATTCCTTCCAGTTTCTCCCCTATCATAATATTAATTGCTTTCTTAATAAAATGCTGCAGTAAAATTTGTGAACTCAGATTCTAGCAGAAAATCAAATCAAAGGAAAACTCTTCATGATAGTTACTTTTGCATAGCCAGCCTCCTGCCTACCTTATTATGTTTTTGCTGGTGTCTTGCCTTTGTGTCAAGAACGTGATAAGGGCTTTCCGAGTCTTGGTTGATGTAATATATGAGTCTTGAAGGCAGTGTGATTTCTTTCTGCATTGCATTGCTGTAACTGATATTACTGCTGCTATTCTGTTGCAATGTATTGTCTTCATCTGCCAGGACTCCCAAATTTTTTTCTGCAGTTTCATTCCAATGCGGAGCTGGTGGAGGTAGGGGGGTGGGGGAGCAGAAAATACAAACATACACAAACACACACATATTTACCCCATAAATACATAAGCACTAAAATGCATTTTTCCTTTAATTGCAAACACAAAGTTTTCTATTTATAAGCAGTTAAGAAGTAGAGCTAGAGTAAAGCAAGTTATTTCAACAATAAAATGGCCTGGAGAAGTTAATAAATAGCCAATAAGGCTTATACAACTGTGTACTATTTATTTTGATTTATGTCTTATATATACATTTCTAGTCAGACTCAAATCTATACTTCTAAGTGTTGGGGGGGGGGTTGTAGAATGAACTTGAGGGAAGAAGAGTCATTAAATGAACATGTTCAGGGGTCCTGCCCCCGATCTCCACCCCTTCTCTGAGTCCACAGAAGCACAACTCTACTCTGCCTAGTGGCATCCCATCCAAGAGCTAAGAACGCTCCTAAGATAACTTGAGTACTGAATTTATGGATACCGAATATTAATCGACTCTTTTAACAAAATGGACAATTCCCTTCTCTTTTAACTTTAAGATGAGCAAACATACTTTGCCATGTAAGGATACAGATGCTGGCAGCTTCCCAATTTCTTTTTATTTTCCTGACAAAGCCAGCTTTCTGCTTTCGGTGACTTCCAATCATCAATATATAGAAGATGGTATTATATTAATTGTTCATTATAATGACAAGCACTTTGAGAAATCAGAACCAAAGGTCGTGCATGAAGTATGTCTTCAGCACCTTAATTCTTTGGTCCCCGAAGTGTGCCTCCCCCACCTTAATTCCAACCGCACTGAATGCGCCGGATACGAAATTTGAGGAAACAGCCCATTGCCACTATTATCACTACATCCTCCCCGCATTCACATTAAGGTACCACGAAAGTAGCAACTTGCTCCCTCGCTGTATTTCCCATCCACTGGTTTCCCCTCCGCAAGTTGCACAGAGATCGCTGAGGGACCCAGGATCCACTAAACACCTCCCAGTGGAACCAACAAGAATTGGAATGGGTTTTTCGCGAATGCAACAGAAACGGACTTCCAAAAGTGAACTGGGATGAATGGGGGTTTGGGAACGAGAAGGGTGGAAAGACAGGCAGGGAGGGAAGGAAAGGCCGAGCCGGGGACAAGCCCGGAGCACACGGACCCGCGCGCCCTTCGCTTTCCTCTGCAGGGCCCCGCGGGAAAGCCAACGCAAAGGGCACGGGGCCATACCCACCGCTGGGCGCAGCAGCCCCCCAGGCGCGGGGCCGGGACGAGGCGGCGAGCGGAGGCAGCAGGAGAAGGACGAGAAGCAGGCGGCAGGGCGGCGTGCGGGCCGGGGCGCTGGCAGGCACCGAGCCGGCGGGGCCGCGTTGGGGGCCGCAGGAAGCGCCGGCAAGGCTGCAGCCCGCCAGGGGCGGCTGCCGGGAGCTGCTGCCGGGCGGCTTCATGGCTCATAGCTCCCGGGCGCCGCTCCGTGTGGCCGGCGAGAGCGCCGGGCTAGCTGCGGGGCGGCCGCGGGCGGAGCCGGTCACGCCGGCTCGGCGCGCATGGTGCCGCGGCGGGCAGGGGGCTCCGGGCTCGGGGCACGGGGCGCGGGGCTCGGGGCTGGGCGGCGCCCCCTTTCCCGGCTCGCCTAGCCTCGCAGCCACTCCCGGGGCGGGACGCAGAGGAGTCCAGGGGTCCTCGCCGCTCCGCCAACTTGGAGCCTCCCCAGCGGCTACTCCCTCCCCCGGCGGGCGCGGCCGCTTCAGCGACTGCGGGGGCTGCCGCCGGGCCTGAGGATGCTGAGGCGGCGCGCGGGAGCGAGCGGCGCGGGGACGCGCGGAGCGGGCGTGCGCCCCGCCCCCCGAGAGCGCGCCCGAGCGGGGCTTCGGGTGCTGATGCTGTTGCTGGATGCTGTGCTGCTGCTGTTGCCTGGCCCGGAACGCACTGCGCATGCTTTGTTGGGGGGCGGGGAAGGGGGTAAAGCAGCAGAGTGATGCAGCAGCCCAAGCAGCATCGGAGGTGACGGGTGGTACCTCAAAAGATGGGGGCGGTGGAGGGGGAGCCGGCAGTCACGGATAAGCCAGAAGAAAGAGAGTACGGGGGTTTCCAGGCCAGAGACAGGGATGATCGGGAGAAAACAACCAGCCGAAGTCCACCTGCCTTTTCCACCACCCCAGACTTCACATACCCTCTCCTATTCCAACCCCTTCCTGCTCTGGATAAACTAAGGCCACGCATTTCCTTCTTAATCCCTTATTTATTTGCTTCCTGCATGTAAATATAAAGGATTGCAGCCGGGGAGGTAAAAATAGCGCGGCTCCTCATTCAGATTGCCAGCAGCGGGTGGGACTGCGGCTGAGAAGAGCGTTTGCACCGCAGGCTGGCGCGGAGTGGCAGGAATCCCCCGCGCAGGGGCGCTCCGCCCCGGCCCGTGTCCTCCCTGCCGGTGCCTGGGGTCTTTGAGGAAAGCACAAGAAGCCGGACGGTGTTTGCTCAAAAGTTCAGAAAGTATGACTGGGCATATTCGGGAAGGACTTCGACATTCTGGCGGGGAAGCAATACAGAGATTAGAAACCAAGTGTGTGGCAGCTATCTTGGGAAATCCGTTGTTTGTCAACCACGGGGATGGGCACACATTTAGGAGGACACATTTCTATTTTTGAGATCCAGTCCTGACTTCTGCAGAGGAAAGGGGAAGTTTTCTCTCGTTGCTGTAAAAAGTGTAAATCCCTGACTTCGGTGGGTTCGCAGCCACTAAATCTGATGGCTTCAGATAAGAGTCTGTGGCATATTTCTGCCCCCAAACTCTCATAATGCAAGCATTCATTTATTCACCCTCCCAATGACAATCTGAGTGATAACAATGTTGTCTTACTCCGACATCCACGGGGTGAGGGCTGGGGTGGAGAATTCCATGATTAAAAGAAAGAATGTGGGTATAAAAGTGCCATGGCCATGACAGAACTCAGTGTTAGCCATCATCTTCTCCACTCACACTTAACAAAGAGAAAAGAAGAAGACATATACGCGCGCACACACACACATTACAAAACTGTTAGGTAAATATTGAGATAACTTCCTTTCTATGTTGAGCTAGGATATTATTATCACATATTTATTCCTGTAAATTTGTAATTGTTGCTACCTCCCCCATGTGAGGGCAACAACAGTTTTCCCTTCTGCACACCATTGTGTCCCTAGGACCTCACACAGTGTCTGAGGCACAGAGAAATCGCTTGGAAAATATGTACTAAATGAATAAAGAAATGGGTGATACACACAAGCAGAAGTCACACTTGGGGCAGGCTAGTGAACACTCTAGCCCCACCGGAGTGCCCACTGCAGGTCAATGTTCTTAGGGTTGTCTCCCTCAAGTCAAGTATTCTCTGGCTAGGTTTTCCAAATTTATATTTGACACAATATGCATCCTGAAAAAGGGCCTGAGAGAATGCAAGCCAGAAAGGAGATGTACAAGCAATGAGAAGGGAGAGGGAAATGAAAGGTGCAAAGCACCCAGATGCAAGTTACTTGAAAGGCATCTCTTGCAATTCAGTGACAACCTCTTAAAGTCTGTTCTGATAAATAAACCTACCAGCCAACCTGGACTGACCAAACCCACCCACCAGTTACAACACATCATTTCATGCACTTGGGGTATGGAATGAGGATTCAATATAGTTTCTTTTTTTTTTTTTTTTTTTTTTTTGAGATGGTGTCTTGCTGTGTCACCCAGGCTGGAATGCAGTAGTGAGATCTCAGCTCACTGCAACCTCTGCCTCCCAGGTTCAAGCGATTCTCCTGCCTCAGCCTCCCAAGTAGCTGGGATTAGCTGGGATTACAGGCACGTGCCACTACACCCGGCTAATTTTTGTAGTTTTAGTAGAGACGGGGTTTCACCATGTTGGCCAGGCTGTTCTCAAACTCCTGACCTCAGGTGATCCACCCATCTCAGCTTCCCAAAGTGCTGGGATTACAGGCGTGATCCACCACACCCGGCCTCAATATAGTTTCTAATAAGGGGTTGGGGTATTTACAAAGAGGGATGTTGTCTTATGTACTATAGTCAAAAGACTGCATTTATTTACAGAACTTTAATGGTTACAGACATTGCTAGAGTCAAAATAAGATATCAATAAATGAAATAATGAGTCAGAGAAAGAGTACATTACTTAGAAAAAATTTACTGGAAGTTTAGTTTTTAAGCCATATATTTAAGGGAAGGTTAAAAACAGAATCAAATATTAACTGATTAAATAATTTAATTGGTCAACTTGGTAGAGTTAGTAATATTCTTATTAGGTAGTTCAGAATTTTTATTTTTATAGAGTTTACTTCTAAATATTCCCCTCTGTGCTTTCATAAGATTTAGTGACTTGCTTAATCACTTGCCACCTACTGCTTTGCTCTGTATTTGTGTATGTGCATATCATCATTCTTCCATCAAAAAATACTGAGAGCAAGGCTGTATCTTGGTCATCTCTGACTCCACAGCCTAGTGTAGTACCTGGAATCAAATCAGCATTCATAGAGGGGCACTCACAGGTAGGAAACAGAGGGATTCAGCAAGATGGACTGGAATAAAGAAATATACCAGAAGCTTGAGTGCTATAATGGCCCTGGTTACAAATGTGTGTTGGATCCTAAGGCCATCAGAGGATCACTGGAGTGATCTAGTCACAGTGGCAGACATGGAGAAATGCTGCAGTCGTAGGTGAAGGCAGGTGGCCAGAAGGTCCATGGGAAGGAAATTATACCAGGCAATATGGACCCTAGGTAAGCACCATGAGGGGTGCATGTGAGCAATACCCAGGAAGGGTTGTCATACTGTTCACAAAAATGGTCCATTGGTCTGGTGAGGGAGGAGATAAGAAGGTCTCTATTTGCCAAAATCTGTTTCCAGTGGTAGAACTGGACCCACTTTGCAACCAGTGAGAAGACTAGGTCTGGACAGGAGCAAACAAAGGACAGAAATAGAAATATTAGATGTGGCAGGCCTTGGCCTCAAGAGGGCTGAGATGCTAGGGGAGAAAGTAGAAGAAGGGGATGACAGAAGAGAGGTCCAGGGGGTAAAATAAGTAAAAAAGCAGGGGAAGGTAGCAAAGCAGACTTACAAGAGCAATTGGAATGGAATAAGCATTTGCCCAAAAAGTCAAGGTCAAAGAAGGTGTGCAGCAAATTAGTGGATGGTGCTGATACTAAGAGAGATCTAGGGAGTGAAAGCAAGAGCATGAACAAGCCTCAAACAGCAGCTCTGGCTCAAGAGCAGCTTATACCCAGGAGCTCGCTGGGACAGCCTGTGTTACAGAGCCAGCTAGAGAAGGTTTCTCAGCCTCCTTTTAGAATAGCTGTGAAGACTGATTTTACCAGCGGAAGTGGATACTTCAAAGGAGAAAAGACAATGCATTTCTTCATGAAAGTAAAAAGCGAGTGTGCTTCATTATTGGTACGTGCCACGTGGTTCAGGAGTCAGCAAACATTTTCTGTACAAGGCCAGATAATAAACATTTTGGGCTTTGTGGGCCATATGGTCTCTGCTGCATTTTTTTTTCTTTACAAACCTCTAAGAATGTGAAAACCATGCAGCCTACAGGACCTGGTTTGTCAGCTAGCCATTTTAAAATCTCTCTCTCTCTCTCTCTCCATATATATATATATGTATATATATATATATTTACCTTAAATATATATACCTTATAATATATACTATATATATATATACCTTAAATATATATATGTAAGGTTAAATTTTTTTCATCAACTGTATTATGTCCTGTGCATATAAGCAGAAAAAGGGAAGGAAGCGTGTGCCACAATATAGAGGGCTCTAATTCTAGAAAAGATTGCTCTCCATTGTAATTTAAATAGTTGTTTAATCAGTCAGTAGTCACTAAATTCTCAAAAGATGTTCATCATTTGAAGGGATTCCTTAGGAAAGAAGTATTTCTCCTTTTGAAGCCAATTCTCAGATGATGATAATGGGAGAAAAGTCAGAAATCATTCACCAAAAAAAAAAAAAAATACAGATGTCAAAAAGATTCTAGACATTTCTTTTGTTTTTCCAAGCTATACTTTCTTGTGAGTAGAGGATGCTGAATGGATGCTACAGCCATGAGTGGTCAGAGAATGGAGTAATACATGCACTCTAGTCCTTCCCAGAGCCTGTCACCATCTGGGATCTGCCTGTGTTCCTCAAACTCAATCCTGTAGAGTGGCCATGCGGCAGGGAATACACACTCCTGACACAGAGCCACACCCCATGTCACAGGCAACCTTCAAGTTCATGAAAATAAGTCTGCAAGTCTGCAGGTCTGTGTTAATTACACCACTGCTCATTCTGAAGACCAGGACAAAGTGGGACAATTTCAAAAGTCACTGTGTGACTAATTTCAACACGACTGGGAAAAGAAAAAGTATTCAATACCAAAAGAGCAATGGCAACGGACATTTCTAGGGGAGTAGCGGAACAGACAAAGATGTGTTACAATGTCGAGCATGAAAATATCCGAAGAAAGGTAACCACAGAAGAAACCTAAAATTGAGTTCTTAAAGTAAATTATGTTAAAAGGAGTTTAATTAGGAATTCAGATAGTATAAGATAAATTTGAAAACAGTTGATTTTCCCCCACTCTAAAACATTAGGCTTGTTTATCTAACAGTTTTGTGTGTTTGCAAGCTGGGCACAAAGGGATACATGAGCATGTCATGGTGATTCGTGGTGATAATATGTGCTCTGCAAAACTTGGAAGAATTGTGTTTATTAAGAATAATCGCTGAGTCAACACGTAATCATTAAGTCCTCACTGGGTCACAGAGCAGCACTAGGAGTTTCTACAGAAGTAAATTACCACGTCCTACTGGGGGTGGGAGTGGGGGCTAAACTATAGCAGCTGAATTTCATATGAAAAGGTTAGAACCCCAGCAAACAGAATTAATATGCTAATGTAATCCCTTCCACTTGCATAATAGCAATGGCTAAGTCCTTTAACAATGCCTGCTTTAATTATTACTGTGCACTTACACACTGCAAAGTGCTTTTGTCTATATTATTTTACGTGATCCTCAACATTGTGACACAGGGCAGTTACTGTTATTGTTTTTAGGAGCTCCACCTTAGAGGTAAGAGTGCTAAGATTCACAGCTCTTTGCAGAGATCCTCGATCCCTGCACATTCAAATCACCTAGAGAGCTTTTTTAAAAAAACTTTTATACATTGTAGGTGTACAATGTGATGCTTTGATATACATAGTAAAATGATTACTACAGTCAAGCAGATTGACATATTCGTCACTCACATAGCTACCCATTTTTAGTATACAATACAATATGAATAGCTGTAGTCCTCATGCTGTACATTAGCTCTCTAGACTTAGTCATCCTACACAACTGCAACTCTGTACCTTTTGACTACATCTCCCCTAAGTCTCCCTCCCATCCTGCCCTCTGCTGCCCTCCACCCTTGGTAGCCACAATTCTAGCCTCTGTTTCTATATATTCGACCTTTATTTTTTAGATCCCACATATCAGCGAGATCACACAGTATTTTTCTTTCTGTGTCTGACTTATTTTATTTGGCATAATGACCTTCAGATTCATCCCTGTTGTCACAAATGGCAGGATGGCGTTGCTTTTTGACACTGATTAAAATTTCGTTGTATAACTGATTTGATCTTTGCAAATTATATGAATGTATTAAATGATCCCATGTTCCCTGAAACTACATGCATCTATTATGCAGCAATTAAGAAAGAAAAAAATTACATACATACACAATTATAATTTCTTTATCCAATCATCCACTGACAGACACCTCAGTTGTTTCTATATCTCAGCTACTGTGAATAATGCTGCAATGATCACGGGAGAGTGCAGATATTACTACAAGGTGGTGATTTCACTTTGTTTGGGTATATAACCAGAAGAGGTACTGCTGGGTCATATGGTTGTTTTCTTTTTTTCTCTTTTTTTTTTTTTTTTTTTGAGATGGAGATTCACTCTTGTTGCCCAGGCTGGAGTGCAATGGCACGATCTTGGCTCACTACAACCTCTGCCTCCCAGGTTCAAGTGATTCTCCTGCCTCAGCCTCCCGAGTAGCTGGGATTACCGGCATGTGCCACCACTCCTGGATAATTTTGTATTTTTAGTAGAGACAGGGTTTCTCCATGTTGGTCAGGTTGGTCTTGAACTCCCGACCTCAGGTGATCCGCCAGTCTCAGCCTCCCAAAGTGCTGGGATTACAGGTGTGAGCCACCGCGCCCGGCTGGTTGTTCTCTTTTTAATTTCTTTAAGAACTTCCATGCTGTATTCCACAATGGCTGCACTAATCTATTTGGTTGGTGCAGAAGTGCCATTAAAAGTAATGGTGCCGGCCAGGCGCGGTGGCTCACGCCTATAATCCCAGCACCTTGGAAGGCCGAGGCAGGCGGATCACAAGGTCAGGAGATAGAGACCATCCTGGCTAACATGGTGAAACTCCGTCTCTACTAAAAATACAAAAAATTAGCAGGCGTGGTGGTGGGCGCCTGTAGTCCCAGCTACCCGGGAGGCTGAGGCAGGAGAATGGCATGAACCCGGGAGGCAGAGCTTGCAGTGAAACGAGATCACACCACTGCACTCCAGCCTGGGTGACAGAGCGAGACTCTGTCTCAAAAAAAAAGTAATGGTGCCATTAAACATAATGGCAAAAACCACAATTACTTTTGCACTAACTTAATACATTCTCACCGATGGTGTACAAGAGTTCCCTTTCTCCACACCCTCACCAACATTTATCTCTTGTCTTTTTGATAGTAGCCATCATAACGATGTGAGGTGATATTTCATTTTGAATTTATTTTGCACATAGAGAGCTCTGATACTCTACCAATTCCTGAGTGTTTGGGATTTTCAAGACTAGGGCTCAACATCAGTGTTTTTTAAAATCCTCCCAGATTAATAAAATGTGCAACCACAGTTAAGACACACTGGGTAACAAGATTTCCTTGAGGTTACGTAGCTCCTCAGCATCAGAACTGGAATTCAAACCCTGAATTGGAATCCTGTGCTGTTCCCAAGGTTTTCTTTCCTATTTCTGCTTTTATCACAAGTTAACCTTGGATAAAGAAAGATAGAAAACAAGTTTAATATAATTGCTGGAGGACCTAAAAAAATATAGAATTAGAAAATATTTGAGCCAGAAGTTATCTCTGAGATCATCTAGGAGTCCAAACTCATTGTTGTGCAATTATGGAAACAACGGCACAGAGTTTCAGCTCGTTTCCCAAGGTCACACAACAGTCTGTGCAGAGCTGGGACTAACATTCAAGCCTTTTTCTGGCTTTCCAGTACTTTCCATAGTGTTTAGTACAAGGTTTGTTTAAAAAAGTGTTTTGGCTTAGAAAAATCCCAGTCAGCCTGCCATGTAATCCATTTCCAGTCTTCCACGTGACACTGCTTTGTAAAGAGAAGAAGGATACAGCTGTGAGGTCTGGGTCCCTACATCACCGATTCCTGTAAGCCCAGTTCCACAGCTTGAAAGGATAAAATAGTCTCATTCTGCAGCATGAAGAAAGCCCAGTATGCAAGGAAAGTCCCACATGTTTGGAGGTAATCCACCCAAATAAAACACCTGTCTTTCTCCTACTTCTCCTGTCTTTTGTATCTCAAATACAAAAGATCTCAAGGTGATTTCCAAGGAACAATTTTCTTATCAGATGAGTTTCTCATATTACCCTTATTATGTCTTACAAACTCAACAACTGCAGCTTCTTAAATTCCATTTTAGGTAGTACCAAATTTGGTGAGAAACATAAAAGAATGCAGGAAATAATAAAAATAAAATAATAACAAGAAGAAGGCAGAGAAAGAGAAGGAATCATGTGTGTAGCATCTACTGTGTGTCAGATGCTTTGTTAACTGTTTTAGCTGGATAATGTCACTTACTCCCTTTACAACTTTATGAAGGAGCTACTATTGTTACTCTCAATTTTACTCATGAGAGAACTGAGGCTTGGAGAAGGTAAATAACTTGTCTAAAGTCTAAAAAGCAGGGCTGGGTCAGAAATCCGTGTATGCCTGACTCCAAAGAATAAACTCCCAACCATACCATAATGACTCACAAATACTATCAATCTATCAAGTGTAATAATAAAAATCACATTAAAAAAACTGCAGAATTCAATCTTCTACCAATTCCACATTTCACTAGTGATCAATTTCGTTTAAAATTAGAGTTAAAAAACACACACACACACACACTGATGTTGTCTAATCTATTTGACTACAGCCCCAAAGCAAACCACCTGAAACAGTGTCTTCAAAGGAAATATAACATTTGAAATCATGGTTCTTGGCTATAAACCAACTTTACACTTTATTTTTGTCTGTTTAAAACCACTGACACAGCCAGGCGCGGTGGCTCATGCCTGTAATCCCAGCACTTCGGGAGGCTGAGATGAGTGGATTATTTGAGGTCAGGAATTTGAGACCAGCTTGGCCAAAATGGTGAGACCTCCTCTCTACTAAAAATACAAAAATTAGCCAGGCGTGTTGGTGTGTGCCTGTAATCCCAGCTACTCAGGAGGCTGAGGCAGGAGAATCACTTGAATGCAGGAGGCGGAGGCTGCAGTGAGCTGAGATTGCACCATTGCACTCCAGCCTGGGCAACAGAGTGAGACTCCGTCAAAAAACAAACAAACAAACAAAAAAAAACCATTGACACATTCATCCCCACACAGAACTATTCTGAATTATGTTCCTAACTTCACATTAAAGATTTTTGAATGCAGCCATTCTATACAATTCTTCGTATAATTCCAAAACAAAACCTAATTTGTTTCTTACATTGGAATACCTCTCTATAAGAGAAGGCCAAGATCTCCACTTACCAGATAATTTATTTTTTTCTAAATTTTAAGTTAACCAACATAGCTACCCATTAAATTTAATAGGATCAATTATAATAGCAACATTTATTAACCACCTCCCCATATCAGATAACATCAGCTTTTGCCATATTAAGATGTTTAGATTTCTAAAGACATAATTGTAAAAGCTTAAGCCCTGAACAGAAGTAATTAAATACTTTTATTCTGCTATTGTCCTAAGAAAAAAAACAGCTAACATTTTATGGCTCCTTAAACCACACAACATGCTTTTGTACACCTAACGTCATTTAGTGCATTGCAGTGCGTAGGCCAGTGCTGAACTAGCTGTATTATTTCTGTTGGATTGTCATGGGATTTGACTATTCATGACATGGATATGGACATGGCTTAAAGGCAGGAATCAAATGAAAGAGACTAGCAGTCACTTCTCCAGAAGGAAAAGATAAACTCTAGGATTCTCTAGATCTAAGACTTTTTATTTGCTATTTTGATAAATTACCTGAAAGATTGCACGTTAAAATGCCCAGTCATGCAAAAAAACCATTAAGTTCTTCCAGGTATTCAAATGTTTGGGTGAACTGGGATAAACTATAAACAGAGTTTCTGAGGCTTTAGGACATAAGGAAAAGCTGATAAAGGAATTTTAATAACAACAAGTAAGTTTTGGAAAAAGTAGTCTAAACTATTTGCATATCTAAATAGCCATTCTTCCCACCTAGAAACATCAGTGCACACATAGATTATTATCCAAATTACAACTGGCACTAACACACACACTCACACACACACACACTCATCTCCAATATGGGAAACAGACTGTGGAGTTAATATTGACTATTCCTTGAATGGGATAAAACAACTTCATCTAAAAAATGCCAACATCACAACATTGGTAACAAAATAGAAAATATCAAAATTACACCAAACTCTGATGTACAAGCCATATAAAGGAATTGGATACAATCCAGGAAAAATCATTTTAAATGACCAAGCTGCTGCCAGATGAAAATCTAAAAAGATAAGAATTGTACCATCTGGCAAGATAAGGAATGAGAGAGAACATTTTCTAAGGCTTTAAAATCATGAGCAGTGTAGATAAGGTGAACATAACCATCCAAATACTGAACTATTTTAACGAAGGGGTAGCATCTGAAATTTGAGAGCAATATTGTGAGCAAATAACAAGCAATACTGCACATAGTACTTTATTAATTTGTAGTGGACCTCTGTTGGGGAACCCTCCCTGTTCAGATATCAGAATTAGGCCCAGATTTTTCTCCTTAAATACTGAATGGAAAAGTCATAGATGTACTCAGGTGAATTCTCAAAATTATCAGCTCAGAAGTTCTTTAAATATAGTGATTATTAGCTGACATATTGAACACTTACTGTTTTCCTATTACTGCAAATAGCTTTACATGTATTGTTTCATTTAATTAAATATGATCTTCCCATAACAGACTTAGACATTATTTGTGAACATGCCACTTTAATTTTTTCCTTATCTTTAGCTCTAATGGGTGGTAATTTAATCTATTTGGCACAGTTTTCTAAGCATAGCTGAAAAAAAAAGTCTAGATGTCTGGTGATATAAGATAATGTAAATAATAAACATTATTTTCACCAAGTAAAAAATAAAAATAAGAAAGTAAGTCCCCATGGCCATGTCTATCCCTCATAACCTTGTTCCCCAGGTCCTCCCCCAACCCACCCATCACAGGTCAGGAGCCTGATACATTCATTTAGGGTCAGGAGCCTGATACAAGCTGGACCACTCACAGCGGCACTTCATCTTCCAGCCACAACTGATCGACTCAGTGAGGGCAATCAAGGTCCTTACTGGGGACTGTTTTTTTTGTTTTTTGGGGTTTTTTTTTTTTGAGACGGAGTTTCACTCTGGTTGCCCAGGCTGGAGTGCAATGGGACTGGTTTTTTAACTGGATAAAACGGGATATAAAGCTCAGCTGCTCTGTTTCCCATTCTACAAAAGTCGAGGATAACATCTACTGCAGTGAGAGGCACTAAGAAGGTTCTGGCTAAGAAGAACAGATAAATTATTTACCTAACCATGACGCTTTTGCAGTCATGCATAAACTAAAAATATCTTAGACAAACTCAAATGTGTGATCCTTCTAGTCCTTACCAATAAACAGTCCCTGAAAGACACAACAATGCAAGGATTGGACAATGGCTGTTTTATGTATTTATTTATGTATCTAGTATTTGAATATTACAGAGACTAGTTTTGAAAAAGAATAGTCTCTACTTTAATTATAGTAATAAGGTCAATTAAATGATTTTTTAATATTTCTGGTTGCTAGAGAAACTTATTAAAAACAACAGCACCAGGATGGTGTGATGGACATGAAGTTGAGCTGCTCAGGTGCCCCTCAAGGAAGGCTCATTAACACAGCTGCGGGGAGTGTTGTCAGCAGACAGCCCTCAGCTCTCAGCCTTTGTAGAGGCTATTTCAGTAGTGAAGAGCAATGATGTCCCAGGGTCATACCATTTCTAGGATGAGCCACAGCCAATAACCGGTTGAGGTGAGGATATAAAGACCTGGCCATATTGAGTAGGCTTACTAGATTTAGCAATAAAATTACAGGATGCCCATTTAAATTTGAATTTCACATAAACAATAAATGACTTTTACTATAAGTAAATCTTATTCAAAATTTGAATATGAAATTCAAACGTGCAGCATTTTCTCTGGCGACCCTAATGTTGCCCCAGTGCAACACAACTCTGATGGGCCATTCTCACCCCAGAGCTCCCTGTGGGGTGTGCCAAATAGCTCTTAGATCAGCTAGCTTCTCCCCCTGCCTCCCTCCTTCCCAAGGCCATTCCCTAGAAAGCATCTTGTATGTGAAACTCTGTCTCAAAATTTGCTTCCCAGAGAAAACCGACCACAGAGGCATCAACCTTCTGTTTTGCCCAACTTTTAAAAAATTCAGATCATAAAAACCATACCCCAAAGGTATTTTGAAGTCTAAAATGACAAGAAAATGATTACTACATATTTTATTGATGGTTATATTTTAATAGTTTTTAAAGTATTGATTTAGAATATTAATAATCATTATATAATAATATAAATAATACATGTTCATGAAAATAACTATTTTCCAAAAGAAAAAGGGTGGTGAAAAGAGTGGATTCTTTTATATTTTATATTTTTGCAAGTTGCTTTCTTGAGTGTATCATTACAAGACTGGTGGATTTTCATATCTGCTCATGCATTTAACTTGTTATTTTGGTTGAAGTATATGAAAAAAAGTAAACTTTTCAGATAATTGTAGATATTCATCTTTAACATAAACTAAAACTACACAAGTGGTAGTTTCTTAAAGGTTAGTTATGATATAAAACCTGAAACTTTATCATCGTTGAATTAAATCACTGTTATATTAAGATATGTAGGTCTATCTTGCATATTTGACAGAACGTATTTTGGCAAACATATTCACTTTAAATGAATCATATTTATGATACAGCAGAGCTAGAGTTTTTCTGGGTTTTATATAAACTTTACAACGTATTTGAGCCATTGCATAATCAACATGTATATATATTCCTTTCCTCTTTATGGAACTTAATTTTATTATCTTTTAAAAAGAAATACTGGTAGTAAATCTTTGTTATTTGTTATGAGATTTCATGTTCTAAGTCAAGAAAGCAACCCTCAGTTATAACATTGTTCTTGTGGGAATTCATAATCCATTTTATGATGATTTGTTTTATTAAAGAATTTACAAGAAATGCATTTTAGCAAAAATTGAGAACTGCTGAGAGCAGCAGAAAGGCAGTGAAGTGCAGTGGCAGGACCAGGCAACCCAGGACCGAAGGGTCCAGGATCAGTCTTATGAGGAGTTCAAAAAGTGGTTTACGTGGAAGCACTTGGTAAAATGCAACATACTGCAAAATGATCAATTATTATATTTGAGAATTTACATTTAGTTAAATGTTGTTTGCTAGTTGCTATAAATTATTAAATGGAAATAGGTGTGGCATATGTCTGTAATCTTTGATGATGTTTATGTCATAGAAGAAAACCATGCTTTATTGTAATACAAACCTTGGGGCAGATCGTAGGCTGAAATTTGGTGATACCCAAGGATGCATATCTTATTCTGGAACATTTCCCAGAGATGCAGCAACATTTGTAAGCCTAACTTTCACCCCGTGAAGTAAAGCACTGCATATATCTAGGTTATATTGTACTGGTTTTATCATTATTAACATACATATTCTTTATGGCATAAAGGAGCATCTAAGGCCCCTTGTCACTATAACATAATAGCAAATGTTCTTACGCTTTAGTGGCTGTCAATCACTATAAAGAAATGAGATACAAGCCATGCTCAATCAACAAGATGAGGCAAACACAAAAGTAATCCACCTCCAGTCTAGTACAAACTTTATATAAAGGTGACAACAGTGATCAGAATTCCTAGTTGACAAAGTTCATCGTGAACCCACTCTGCAACGCACTCACACTTTGTTCTGTCCCACCCCTACCAGTCCCTCCCCTTCCCTACCAGCATCCCCAGTGGCCCTCCGCGCCCCCCTCCATTGCTCCTGTCTCCTCACCATCCTCTACATCTCTTCCTAGATTCTCTAGAATCATATGACTTACCTTCTCTCTTGTGGATTGGATTTCCTTGGCTGACTATGGGGAATATACTCATCTGCAGTGGCTTTGGGATAACTTCTCATCAATTAAGCCATGCCAAGCAGTTCAATAGGCCAACCAGGAGCCATGGAGGGTGCTGTGAGGTCATGTTAAGTAGTGACTAATGAGAACAAGCTGGAATAACAAGACTCCTAAGTACTCAAAGGACCCTTCCTTCCCAGTGAGGGGAGTGCTGAGTCAGAGAAAAACAATGCCTCCAACAAATTTGGCCATGTTCCATTTGGCCTGGGATCAGGCCTGTCTGCAGCTTCTGTTGGCCATTTTTGCATTTATCGCCTGATAAAAAACCTCACATGGTTGTTCCCAAGCGAGAAGAAATATTACTAGAATAAAATGTATATAATAAAAACAGCATATCACTAAAGAAACATGGTCATATTTAAGATGAGATAAAGTTAGATAAAATGGCCAAAAGTTACAGAGTTACAGAAGCTCTGAGTCAAGAGTCACTGAATTCATCCTCCCTCCCAGTGGAGGGGACTCCCTGTAAAACAAGGGTTGAAAAGTCGCATTCCTATAGGGACTAGGCAGGTAATTTAAAAAGTAAAGGTACCAGGCAATAAGGAATGGCGAAGACTGTGGCAAACAAGAAAACACATGCCTTTCTACATCAGGCCACCCTTACACAGCTCTATTCAATTGTTATCTTCAGGCAAATGGGCCCAATGCTGCTAGATTTTCCCATTTTTCAAGAGAAACTTGAAATCTAGATTTTGAGTAACTTTAAAATGTTTAAGTGTTTACTCATTCTACTGTTTTGAAACACTGCCTGAAGTCAAAGAAAGCATGAAAATGGACCAGATCTGGCTCATCGTAGTGACTTCTGCTCTATGAAAAACTTGTCTAATAGCCCAATATAAATTTCAGCAGCTCTAATCCTAAGCTCTCCCTGCAGTGAACCAAAGCTCATATTGGCACAACTTCCACTTTAGATTATATAATTCTGTCCTATGGATCAACACAGAATAACCCTATTCTTTGTATGTATTTCCTTTTTGTTCTTGAAATGTTCTCCAAAAACACTGTCTAAGCCTTTACTTTTACTCTTACCTTTGCTAATACACCCAGTCTCTTTTTGCTCTCTAAACTATCTTTTTGAATTTATCTATTACTGTTTTATGCTTTTCTTTAAATTGTCTTCATCTTGCCCCTTCTCAAGTATCTACAGTGAGTCTCTACTGCCTTTCATTTTTAGTGTGTCTGTGGTCTGGCCCACGGTTACCTATTTAAATCTCCCAGTTTGTACCTTCTGCTCTAACATATTGTTGGCAGGAAATGATTCTTCCATTCCTGATGTTTCTTTCCAAGGAGTTGGAAGTCTACTGCAGTCTACTCCTGCTTTTCTCTGTCCCTGTACTGTTTCCATCTCTGGTATACAGAAGTGATTTAGCTGATGAGTAAATTTGAGAATAATAAACTGGGCATGCTTACATAAGCTTTCTTTTCTCCTACCTTGGAATTTCCTTTCTCCTACTGGGATTGAGATACCCACAGAGAACAGAAGTCCTCCATCAGTAAGAGTGATATTTTGGCCTCCACCTGTCTTTTAACTTGTACAGAACCTAGTTAGAGAACTCAGGGGTTATTTATTGTGCCCTCTGAATAATGCAATTCACCATGTTCCTTCCCAGCTAGGGAGAGTCTGAAATCTCATAAATCATTACAACTAAAAGGTAGTGCCTTTACAGCAAAAGAAACTACCATCAGAGTGAACAGGCAACCTACAGAATGGGAGAAAATTTTTTGCAATCTACCCATCTGACAAAGGGCTAATACCCAGAATCTGCAAAGAACTTAAACAAATTCACAAGAAAAAAATCAAACAACCCCATCAAAAAGTGGGTGAAAGATATGAACAGACACTTCTCAAAGGAAGACACTTATGCAGCCAACAGACCCATGAAAAAATGCTCATCATCACTGGCCGTCAGAGAAATGCAAATCAAAACCACAATGAGATACCATCTCACACCAGTTAGAATGGTGATCATTAAAAAGTCAGGAAACAACAGGTGCTGGAGAGGATGTGGAGAAATAGGAACACTTTTACACTGTTGGTGGGACTGTAAACTAGTTCAAACATTGTGGACGACAGTGTGGTGATTCCTCAAGGATCTAGAACTAGAAATACCATTTGACCCAGCCATCCCATTACTGGGTATATACCCAAAAGATTATAAATCATGCTGCTATAAAGACACGTGCACATGTATGTTTATTGCAGCACTATTCACAATAGCAAAGACTTGGAACCAACCCAAATGTCCATCAATGATAGACTGCATTAAGAAAATGTGGCACATATGCACCATGGAATACTATGCAGCCATAAAAAAGGATGAGTTCATGTCCTTTGTAGGGACATGGATGAAGCTGGAAACCATCATTCTCAGCAAACTATTGCAAGGACAGAAAACCAAACACCACATGTTCTCACTCACAGGTGGGAATCGAACAATGAGAACACTTGGACACAGGATGGGGAACATCACACACCGGGGCCTGTTGTGGGGTGGGGGGACGGGGGAGGGATAGCATTAGGAGATATATCTAATGTAAATGACGAGTTAATGAGTGCAGCACACCAACATGGCACATGTATACATATGTAACAAACCTGCACGTTATGCACATGTACCCTAGAACTTAAAGTATAATAATAAATAAATAAATAAAAGTAGTGCCTTTAATCTTGCCCAAGGTGGTCCTGCAGCCTTTCAAAGAGCTTAATTAAGCCCATAGTAAGGAATATTGTATTTTACCAGGTTATATTGTAGGTCATAGAGAATGTGATTCTGCCCTCCCCACCATCAGCAGCATGGGATGTGTGTGTGTGTGTGTGTGTGTGTATGTGTGTGTGTGTGTGTGTGTGTTGGAGGGCAATGAAGAAAGACTAGTTGACTCACAAAATGTTTGTTCTTGCTCAAGAATCTGTGGTTCTGAGAAAGACAAAGACCTAGAAGAACATCCAGATGATCGGGAGGCAGTGTTTCCTACCTTGGTCACATCAGATTCAACAACAAAGTCCACTCACTGTCTGACAGAAGTGACCAGCCCAGTGGTTCTAGTCACCTCAGGCCTCATCTAGGTGCTCCAAAGGCCAAGAAGCTCAGTATCTTAACACAACCATGTGCCTATGCACATCAGCTCAAAAACTCTGCCTTAAGTCCAGTGACCATAGCTTATTTGTCTTTATTTCCCTAGAATCTAGCAGAGGGTTCTAGCACTCAAAAATCTTTATTGAAAGATAGACATGGGCTGGTGCGGTGGCTCATGCCTGTAATCCCAGCACTTTGGGAGGCTGAGGTGGGTGGATCACCTGAGGTCAAGGAGTTCGAGACCAGCCTGGCCAACATGGTGAAACTTCGTGTCTACTAAAAACACAAAAAACAAGCCAGGCATGGTGGGGGGACGCCTGTAATCCCAGCTACTCGAGAGGCTGAGGCAGGAGGATTGCTTGAATCCGGGAAGCGGAGGTTGGATTGAGCCAAGATCGCATTGCTACACTCCAGCCTGGGCGACAGAGCGAGATTCTGTCTCAAAAGAAAAAAGAAAGATAGACATGAACACACAGGCTCCTTCTAACCCCAGGGAATGGAAGGTGCAAGATTCAAATAGCCGAAGTCCTCAGGATACTGTCCTGACTATTCAGAATCAGCTTGATCAGAGAAACTTGATGTTAATACTCATCTGTCATTTGCATGGATTTTTTTTTAAATAATAAAATGCAGGCGACAGTGTCAGACAGGCACACATTCATTGCTGGTAGGAACACAAACAGGTGCCACTATTCTGGAAATGTGAATCATAAACCTTAATGTTTTCATACTCTGGGACTTTTAAGAATTTTTCCAGAGGAAAAATTCAAAAATGAAAATAAAAATTTATACCTAAAGATATTTATTACAGCATTATTTTGCACAACAATAGGGCATTAGGCAAATTATCATGTGATGGAATTTTATGAAGTTTTTTGGCATCATTTATGAAGAGTTTTGGTGACATAGGAAAGTACTTCTCTTGTACTATTAGGTGATTGAAAATAGAATACAAAGTGGTATATACATTTTAATTTCAACCATTTAAAAATATATATATACATATCGATATTCCAAAAATAACCAAATAATCACTGAGTGATAGGGTTATCGACAATTATTGGTTTCTTGGTTTCTTCTCTTTACCTTTCTTTTATTTTCTTACTTTCCTTTTTTTTTTTTTTTTTTTTTTTGAGACAGAGTTTTGCCCTTGTCTCCCAGGCTGGAGTGCAATGGCATGACCTCAGCTCACTGCAACCTCCATCTCTGAGGTTCAAGCGATTCTCCTTCCTCAGCCTCCCAAGTAGCTGGCATTACAGGCACCTGCCACCACACCCAGCTAATTTTTTTGTATTTTTAGTAGAAACGGGGTTTCACCATGTTGGCCAGGCTGGTCTCGAACTCCTGACCTCAGGTAATCCACCCACCTCAGCCTCCCAAAGTGCTGGGATTACAGGCATGAGCCACCATGCCTGGCCTACCTTTCTATATTTTCTAAATTTTCTACAGTAATACTGCCTTAGTTTTATAATCATAAAATATTTAGTAAAATCATATTTATGGGATCTGTAATGAGATGGTAAATTCTTATAACAGTAAGCAAATTAAGATGCATGATTGTATATATAATATGACTACAACATTTAACCTTTGTAAAATATATATTTAGAAAGGAAAACTCCAAAATAATAACTGTGGTTGTTTTTGGGTAATAAGATTGAGCAATTCTCATTCTCCTTTCTACTTTTCTGCATTTTTCAATTTCAAACAATGAAAATATATTGATCTTATGATGATAACAGCAATAAAATTTCGTGATTTTTAGTTCAAAATTTAACTCAGGCTTATTTTGGTAGAATTTTCAAAGTAGAAGATTAAGGAAAGCTAAGTTGGAGGAGGACCTAATTATTATTTGAGAAAGAGCTCTGGCAAAAACGTCAGTGAGATTAAAACAGTCTCATTGTAGCTTGAAAAAGACCCCATTCAACTCGATTTTCATAATCTAGTCTGCAGTCACTGTTAGACTTGAGAACAACGGTTAAACTTTGACATTTTCTGCACTCTAACTTTTCTTTCTATTCCAACAACTCACAGCTATGTCAATTTTTACATTTAAAGCATCTCTGGAAACAAGAAACAATGTTTAACAGACATAAAGACAATAAAAATACAATGTCTCCTTATTATCTTTTTCATCTTCAACATGTTTTTACTAAGATTCATTTGTCAAGAAATGACAGATGTGGAGAGTTTACCAAAAAAGGACACAGCCTTTAGCATATAATCAGGGAGAATTTCTTTCTACTGATCCATGTTGACATTAACTAGCAATAAGGTTGCTTGGCATTTCCTCCCTGGAAGTGAATTTGCCCCGTTACTGGAATATCTTTCTTCCGCTTCATAAATCTGATAGTGTGAGCATCAGGAAGCCCTGTTACTGTCCAACACTACTGCTAGTGGGCTAGAAAATAAGCAGCTCCATGTTTATGACAATTCTGACTACTTACGGGTGAAAAGAAACAGAAAAAAAACCAAGAAGGCTATCAAAATGCAAAATAATTCAAATGGCAAAATTAATCTCTTCCAGTTTTTGGAATATAATCTGCCAATCACTTTGTGTTTTAATGTGCTGACAGTGAAAAGAAGAAATTAATCTCAAGAAGCATTTTAGCTGATAATGAATTATCAATTTGAAACTAAGATATTTATTCTAATGGAGCATGCATTATATCAGAGAAAGTATTTAGCAAGAAGTCTCCTTCCCCTCATCCCACCCTGAGGCTATAACACTGAGCTGCTTTACCATTAACACAGGGATTCACTGATACACTAGGTCTTTTGAAACCTGTCCAAACATTTCTCTCTATTCTTTCTACTCATACAGTAAATTATCATGAGATGGAATTTTATAAAGCTTTTTAGGCATCAATTATGGAGAGTTTTGTTGACATAGGAAAGTACTTCTCTTGCACTATTAAGTGATTAAAAAAAGATTACAAAGTGATGCAAAGTTATAATTTCAACCATTCTAAATATATATATATATACAAAATATATATATACATATTAATATTCCAAAAATAACCAAATAACCACTGAGTTATTATGGGCAATTATTGGTTTCTTCTCTTTACCTTTCTATATTTTCTAAATTCTCTAATATTAAAGTGAAAAATAGAATGTGTACACAGATAAATAAATGTCAAAGGGCTGTGGAGTAAAATATGAAGAACGGAAGAAAGGACATTGTAGCAGAGGATGCTAGCTGCTCACCAATATCTAATTGCTCTCTTTCCTGGGCTCACAGGTAAACTACATTTCCCAGCCTCCCCTGAAGCTATGAGCAGTCAGTCACGCGGCTGTGTTCTGGCCAATGGATGCAGGCAGGAGAGAGACATCACTTCTGGACCTGGACCAGAACAACCTCCATGTGCAATCCAGTCTCTCTGGCTTCACCTGCCAGTTGAATGGAGAAGTCCTCAATGACATTAAAAAGAAAAGGAAAGAAAAACTGTGAGGAAATAACAGAGGAGAGCTGCCCAGGAACTGCTTGTCCACAAATGCTCATATTGAACTATTACATGAGCAAAAACTAAACTTTTATTACGTTAAGCCACTGAAATGTTGGGGTTGTTTGTTTTAGCAGTTAGTCTACCTCACGACCATAATTACATCTATTTAAACAACTGTTGAAACAGCCATCCACATAGAGAACTTCACCTATGTTATATCCATGATGAAAAGCAGAAACTTAAAAAATGACAAATTTGTGTTTTCAGCCCACAGATAAATAATTCAAATTACTGTTTGATTTCACAAATCCCTTGTTCTCTAGATGTGGTGAAACATTTAAAAAGTTTTTGCTAACTTGGTGGCCATCAATCTGAGAACATCACATCACTCTGCATAGGATGTGATTAGATTTAGATTTGGAGGAAGACATCACAGAAGAGGTAGCATTTCAACTCAGTCTTGAAATATGAGAAAGAGCAAAACATGTGATTAGTGTCCAAGAATTTTAAACAGGAAAGGGTTCTTAAGATAAGAAAACTAAGAGCCAGAGAGGCTGGAACTTGTCCAAGGTCACACTACCATACTGTAGCAATCCTTGGTTTAGATGAGGAATTCCTTCACTTCCAGGCTAATATTTCTTGTCTTTCCCATTTTCCTCCTTATTAACTCACATAGCAAAGTATGTTTTGTGAATTGTCTGTTATTAGGCAATGACTGCATGCATTTTCAAAATTTTTAATATCTGTCTACACACACACATGTTCATAAACATACCTGCATGTATGTAGGTATGTTCCTAGCTGAACCACAGCAGATCCTCTAATACAATTGTGTCCATAATTAAGGAATACTTCTCCATTCCTGCTGACTTCAAATTGCAAATATCTAGCCACATACACTATGTGGTAACTAGTCTCCTAAGATGGACACCAAATTTCACGCCTCGTGGTATCCATGCCCTCGTGTGGTTCTCTCCTACACCGACTTAAGATTTCCAGTCGAAAGTGGTCAAAGTGGCACGGCACCAATTTCAGCCTTTAAAAGGACTGGCTGCTGCTTCTTCCTCCCTCTTGGAACATTCCATTTGTGGAATCCAGAGCCACAGTGTAAGAAGTACAGCCATGTAATTAGGGTGGGCGCAGTGGCTCATGCCTGCAATCCCAGCACTCTGGGAGGCTAAGGCGGGTGGATCACTTGAGGTCAGGGGTTCGAGACCAGCCTGGCGAACATGGTGAAACTATGTCTCTACTAAAAATACAAATCTTAGCCAGGCGTGGTGGCACATGCCTGCAATCCCAGCTACTCGGGAGGCTGAGGCACAAGAATCGCTTGAACCTGGGAGGTGGAAGTTGCAGTGAGCTGAGATCATGCCATTGCACTCCAGCCTAGGCCTGGGTGACAGAGTGAGATTCTGTCTCAAAAAAGAAGGAAGGAAGTACAGCTACATGACTAGAAAGACCACACAGAGAGGCCATATGGAGAAGGAAAGAGACCTAGCTGTCTCAGGATCCCAGTTGCAACCACCAGTTGACCCCCACCACAGCCAACATCTTACTGCAGCCACAAGAAAGATCCCAGTTAAACCAGTAGAACTTCATGGCTGTGCTCAGTCAACCACAGAACAATGAGAGCTAATAAACTGGTTATTGTTTAAGTACTCATAAGTTTTAAGTTTAAGCAATACACGACCAAAACAGAACTTGATTCATAGAAGTAGGGTGTTGCCATAACAAAACCCTAAAACATATGGCATGGGCTTTGGAATTCAGTGGCAGGCAGAAGCTGGAAAGCTCCTTAAGGAGGTAAATAGTGAAGGCTCGAAGGACACCGAAGAAATTGCTATTGGAAACTGGAGAAAACGTGACCTGAATTATGTGCAGACCAATTAGCAAAACTATCCCCTGTAGCATGGAAGACAGGAAGAATATGTCGTAAACAGATAGCTCTGGCTAGGAGATTTTCAGTCAGAATGCGGTCAGCTTCTCTGTATCCATGGGTTCTGCCTCCACGGGTTCCTCATCCATTGGCTCAACCAACCATGGGTGGAAAATACTCAAATAAATAATAATAGTACAGCAATAAAAATAATACCCATTTTTAAAATGTAGTACCACTATTTACATAGCATTTACATTGTATCTGATATTATAAGTAATCTAGAGATGTTTTAAAGTATACGGAAGGATGTGCATAGTTTATATGCAAATACTCTACCATTTTATATAAGGGACTTGAGCATCCTCGCATTCTGGTATCTGCAGTGTTCCTGGAACCAATTCCCCACACATATGACTGTATCAAAAGCACCAACTGGCTTCTTTTGGCTGCCTGTGTTAACATACAGGAGGAGAAAAATGAACTAAAAAAGTAATTCTTCAGTTTTTAACCAAAATTAGGAGAAAATATACAGAATTTAGGACTTTCTGGATTCAAAAATAAAACTTTCTCTTTTCTAGCTCCTCCAGGCAGCAAAAGATCCTGGAAGAGATGACCTCACAGCAAAGATCAAATCCAGGACTCTTCTGGCAAAACATGATCCCAGGAGTAATTTTGCATCAGTGAGGTAGCCAATTTGTTGAGACCTTAGGAAGTGTTGAGGATATTCCTCATAGACCCTTTTATCTACACAGAAAGACTTCTAAGAACCTTAAATGGTATGTCTTATAGACACTCTCACCCAGACAATAGAGCTTCTAAGAATATTAAGACATTGTCCCACAGCACCCTGATTCACAGGCCAAGGTAGAGGGGGTCTGTCTCAGAAACAATTGTGTATGTGGCTTCTGTCTAATCGAGTGACCCTGTAAGGTTGATAGGACACTGGCACAGTTCAAGAGAACTGTACCATCAGCTTGGACTAAAAGATGCAAACATAGTTTAAAATGAAAAGAAGTCTGAGATATGTTCATCAGCTTGCTCCTTTCTGCCCGTGGACGCCGCCAAAGAAGCATCGTTAAAGTCTCTCTTCTTCCTGCTGTCATGTCTAAGTCAGAGTCTCCTAAAGAGCCCGAACAGCTGAGGAAACTCTTCATTGGAGGGTTGAGCTTTGAAACAACCGATGAGAGCCTGAAGAGCCATTTTGAGCAATGGGGGAACACTCACAGACTGTGTGGTGATGAGAGATCCAAACACCAAGTGCTCCACGGGCTTTGGTTTTGTCATATATGCCACTGTGGAGGAGGGGGATGCAGCCGTGAATGCCAGGCCACACAAGGTGGATGGAAGAGTCGTGGAACCAAAGAGAGCTGTCTCAAGAGAAGATTCTCAAAGACCAGGTGCCCACTTAACTGTGAAAAAGATATTTGTTGGTGGCATTAAAGAAGACACTGAAGAACATCACCTAAGAGATTATTTTGAGCAGTGTAGAAAAATTGAAGTGACTGAAATCATGACTGACAGAGTCAGTGGCAAGAAAAGGGGCTTTGCCTTTGTAATCTTTGACAACCATGACTCTGTGGATAAGATTGTCATTCAGAAATACCACACTGTGAATGGCCACAACTGTGAAGTTAGGAAAGCCCTGTGAAAGCAAGAGATGGCTAATGCTTCGTCCAGCCAAAGAGGTCGAAGTTGTTCTGGAAACTTTGGTCGTGGTCGTGGAGGTGGTTTTGGTGGGAATGACAACTTTGGTCATGGAGGAAACTTCAGTGGTCATGGTGGCTTTGGTGGCAGCCATGGTGGTGGTGGATATGGTGGCAGTGGGGATGGCTATAATGGATTTGGTAATGATGGAAGCAATTTTGGAAGTGGTGGAAGCTACAATGACTTTGGCAATTACAACAGTCTTCAAATTTTGGACCCATGAAGGGAGGATTGGAGGCAGAACCTCTGGACCCTATGGTGGTGGAGACCAATACTTAGCCAAACCATGAAACCAAGGTGGCTATGGCTGTTCCAGTAGCAGCAGTAGCTATGGCAGTGGCAGAAGCTTAGCAGGATAGGAGAGCCAGAGAAGTGACAGGGAAGCTACAAGTTACAACATATTTGTGAACCCAGCCAAACACAGTGGTGGCATGGCCTAGCTGCTACAAAGAAGACATGTTTTAGACAAGTACTCATGTGTATGGGCAAAAAGCTCGAGGACTGTATTTGTGACTAATTGTATAACAGGTTATTTTAGTTTCTGTTCTGTGGAAAGTGTAAAGCATTCCAACAAAGGATTTTGAAATGTAGATTTTTTTTTTGCACCCATGCTATTGATTGCTAAATGTAATAGTCTGATCGTGATGCTGAATAAATGTCTTTAAAAAAAATGAAAAGAAGTCGCTGGGCCATAAGTTTATATTGATAGAAAGAAAGCTGAGGAAGCTACTCAGCTGTAAATATAGGCCATTTCTTATGCAAAAGGAAAGATGACTCAGAGGGTGAAAACAAAAGCCTAAATGGTGGAACCAAGAGCCACAGAGGACCACTCTAGAGAGTAGAAATGAATTTTGGTCAAAGAATTGGCAAAATTTTCTCAACTTGATTTCAGAATTGCTATGAACCAGTAACTGCTCTATGCTTCCTGTTTTCCCTTTCATGAATGGGATTTCTATTTCAGTTTTTCATCACTGCCTAGCCATTGTATTTGTGTTTTGGGTGGGAAGCGGATTATTTGTCTTTTTACTTCATCAGTCTTCAGGTTGATGATAGCTGAACCCAAGAAACCTTAAGCTCGCCTAGATATGATTCAGATGACATGATCCTGGATTTAAAGCCCAAACCTGATGCCATGGTATGAGTAGACTTCAATGGCCTTGGAAGGGAGAAAAATGTATTTTGCATGAAGGAAGGACATACATTATTGAGAAACAGAGGGTGGACTGTGGTGGCTAGTCTCTAAGGATGGCCATCCATTGTACCATGACACTCAGTATTCATATCCTTGCATAAAACCCTCCCACATTGAATCTGGGCTGGCCTGTGACTTGAGTTAACCAGTAGAATTCAGCAAAAGTGATGCTACACTATTTCTAAGCCTAGCCTTTAAAAGGATGGACTGATTTTTTTTCCTCCATCTTGGAATGCTGGCTTTGGGAAACCCTAAGCTGCCAGGTAAAAAGTCCCATGACAGAGGCCACATGGAGTGGCCATAAGAACAGAAGAGGTCTTCCAACTCAAATGTCCACCAATGATAGACTGGATTAAGAAAATGTGGCACATATACACCATGGAATACTATGCAGCCATAAAAAATGATGAGTTCATGTCTTTGTAGGGACATGGATGAAGCTGGAAACTATCATTCTCAGCAAGCTATCACAAGGACAAAAAACCAAACACCACATGTTCTCACTCATAGATGGGAATTGAACAATGAGAACACATGGACACAGGAAGCGGGACATCACAATGGGGCCTGCTGTGGGGTTGGGGGAGGGGGGAGGGATAGCATTTGGAGATATACCTAATGTTAAATGACGAGTTACTGGGTGCAGCACACCAACATGGCACATGTATATATATGTAACTAACCTGCATGTTGTGCACATGTACCCTAAAACTTTGAGTATAATTAAAAAAGAAAAAAAAAGAACAGAAGAGGTCTTGAGTCTACTTAGAGAATGAACAGGCACATTGATCGCAGTAAAGTCCAGATGACTCTAACCACAGTCACCAACTGACGGCAACCATATGAGAAATTCCAAGTGAAACGAGCAGAACTGCCCACCTGAGTCAACCCATGAAACTATGAGAGATAATAAAACGATGGTTATTTTAAGCCACTAGGTTTTAGAGATACTTGTTAACAGCAAAGATGATCAAAACATACTTATTTGCATGACTCCCGAGGACTCCATGGCAATGAGTTTGAACCTATGTACAACCAAGTTTCAGAAATATATAGGCATGTCCAGTGGGCTTGGGAAGCCCACTCCAGAGAGGAGTCTGCCACAGTGAGCCAGGCCTGAGGATAAGTGTTTAATAGACGGAAACATTTGTTCTGAGTTCAAATGAGGCTCAACTCAAGCCACCCTCATCCAACCACCTGGTTCCCTATATACTATGGGGCTAAAAAGCAAAAGCAAGATTATCAGAAAAAAAAGTTATAAAAAAAAACCTTATCATTATGAGCCTAAGCAATTCTGCCAGAAAGATATCTTTTTTCTCTTCCACCTCACTCTCACCCCTTGTCCCAATCCCTACCGAAGAGTGGAGCAAAAAAAAATGTAATCAACAAGCCAGAGAAAGGAGTGAACACCAAAGGTGGGAAACAGGTTAGTTCCCCTGGGTACACACTCCAAGTACACCAATAGAGAGGTTAGGCACCATCAATGTGGACAATGTGGACAAATCGTTATTAATAATTAATGAGGGACAATGAGGGAAGCTGCCAAAACAGAAGGCTGGCAGACATAGGATGTTGACATAAACTACATGAGAAACAAACTCCCATTTTTGTAGATTCACAGAGAGAAGAAAGATTGAGGTAAGGTGAGAAGGTAAGGTGAGCGATGCTATTAATTGACTCACATATAGGGAAAAACAGTTGAAGTCATCTCATCCAGGAGCCAGAAGCTTGTTGGGGACATTTGGGTTACATATGTGAATCCTTTATTGAACTTATCACAGAGAGCAAATACCTTATTCTTAATCATCTTTCTATCTGTAGTTCCCAGGACCATGCCTGGTACAGAGTAGGTCTCAATCAGTATTGGCTTAGAAATATTATGGCAATCAGAAATAAATAAAAAAGTGGCTTGGTGTGGTGGCTCACACCTGTAGTCCCAGCACTTTGGGAGGCCGAGGTGGGCAGATCACTTGAGGTCAGGAGTTTGAGACCAGCCTGGCAAACATGGCAAAACCACATCTCTACTAAAAAATACAAAAAAAAAATAGCCAGGCATTGTGATGCAGGCCTGTAATCCCAGCTACTTGGTAGGCTGAGGCAGGAGAATTGCTTGAACCCAGGAAGCAGAGATTGCAGTGAGCCAAGATGATGCCACTGCACTCCAGCCTGGGCAACAGAGTGAGACTCTGTTTCAAAAAAAAGAGAGAGCTGTTTCAAGATGGCCGAATAGGAACAGCTTCAGTCTGCAGCTCCCAGTGTGATCAATGCAGAAGACGGGTGATTTCCGCATTTCCAACTGAGGTACCTGGTTCATCTCATTGGTTCTGGTTGGACAGTGGGCGCAGCCCACAGAGGGCGAGCCGAAGCAGGGCGGGGTGTCACCTCACCCAGGAAGCATGAAGGATCAGGGGATTTCCCTTTCCTAGCCAAGGGAAGTCGTGACAAATTGTACCTGGAAAAATGGGACACTCCCACTCAAATACTGCACTTTTCCAACCATCTTAGAAAACGGCACACCAGGAGATTATATCCTGCCCCTGGTTCAGTGGGTCCCATGCCCACAAAGCCTTGCTCACTGCTAGTACAGCAGTCTGAGATCGGCCTGCGAGGCAGCAGCCCAGCAGGGGGAGGGGCGTCTGCCATTGCTGAGGCTTGAGTAGGTAAACAAAGTGGCTGGGAAGCTCGAACTGGGCAGAGCACACTGCAGCACAGCAAGGCTTGCTGCCTCTATAGGCTCCATCTCTGGGGGCAAGGCATAGCTGAACAAAAGGCAGAGAAACATCTGCAGACTTAAACATCCCTGTCTGACAGCTCTGAAGAGAGCAGTGGTTCTCCCAGCATGGTGTTTGAGCTCTGAGAACAAACAGACTGCCCCCTCAAGTGGGTCCCTGACCCCCATGTAGCCTAACTGGGAGACACCTTCCAGTAGGGGCTGACTGACACCTCATACTGCCGTGTGCCCCTCTGTGACAAAGCTTCCAGAGGAAGGATCAGGCAGCAATATTTGCTGTTCTGCAATATTTGCTGTTCTACAGCCTCCACTGGTGATACCCAGGCACACAGGGTCTGAAATGAATCTCCAGCAAATTCCAACAGACCTGCAGCCAAGGGACCTGACTGTTAGAAGGAAAAATAACAAACAGAAAGGGATAGCATCAACATCAACAAAAAGGACATCCACACCAAAACCCCATCTGTAGGTCACCAACATCAAAGACCAAAGGTAGATAAAACCACAAAGATGGGAGAAACCAGAACAGAAAAGCTGAAAATTCTAAAAACCAGAGCACCTCTTCTCCTTCAAAGGATCGCAGCTCCTCGCCAGCAACGGAACAAAGCTGGATGGAGAATGACTTTGACAAGTTGACAGAAGTAGGCTTCAGAAGGTTGGTAATGACAAACTTCTCCAAGCTAAAGGAGGATGTTTGAACCCATCGCAAGGAAGCTAAAAACCTTGAAAAAGATTAGACAATTGGCTAACTAGAATAAACAGTGTAGAGAAGACTTTAAATGAGCTGATAGAGCTGAAAACCATGGCACAAGAACTACATGACACATGCCCAAGCTTCAATACCTGATTCAATCAAGTGGAAGAAAGGGTATCAGTGATTGAAGATGAAATTAATGAAATAAAGCAAGAAGTTTAGAGAAAAAAGAGTAAAAAGAAATGAGCAAAGCCTCCAAGAAATATACGACTATGTAAAAAGACCAAATCTACGTTTGATTGATGTACCTGAAAGTGACGAGAATGAAACCAAGTTGGAAAACACTCTTCAGGATATTATCCAGGAGAACTTTCCCAACCTAGCAAGGAAGGCCAACATTCAAATTCAGGAAATACATAGAACACCAAAAAGATGCTCCCCAAGAAGAACAACCCCAAGACACATAATTGTCAGATTCACCAAGGTTGAAATGAAGGAAAAAATGTTAAGGGAAGCCAGAGAGAAAGGTCAGGTTACCCACAAAGGGAAGCCCATCAGACTAACAGTGGATCTCTTGGCAGAAACTCTACAAGCCAGAAGAGAGTGGGGTCAATATTCAACATTCTTAAAGAAAAGAATTTTTAACCCAGAATTTCATATCCAGCCAAACTAAGCTTCATAAGTGAAGGAGAAATAAAATCCCTTAAAGACAAGCAAATGCTGAGAGATTTTGTCACCACCAGGCCTGTCTTACAAGAGCTCCTGAAGGAAGCACTAAACATGGAAAGGAAAAACTGTACCAGCCACTGCAAAAACATGCCAAATTGTAAAGACCATCGACACTAGGAAGAAACCGCATCAATTAATGGGCAAAATAACAAGCTAACATCATAATGACAGGATCAAATTCACACATAACAATATTTACCTTAAAAATAAATGGGCTAAATGTTCCAATTAAAAGACACAGACTGGCAAATTGGATAAAGAGTCAAGACCCATCAGTGTGCTGTATTCAGCAGACACATCTCATGCTCAAAGACACACATAGGCTGAAAATAAAGGGATAGAGGAAGATCTACCAAGCAAATGGAGAACAAAAAAAAGCAGGGGTAGCAATCTTAGTCTCTGATGAAACAGACTTTAAACCAACAAAAATCAAAAGAGACAAAGAAGGCCATTACATAATGGTAAAGGGATCAATTCAACAAGAAGAGTTAACTACCCTAAATACATATGCACCCAATACAGGAGCACCCAGATTCATAAAGCAAGTCCCTGGAGACCTACAAAGAGACTTAGACTCCCACACAATAATAATGGGAGACTTTAACACCCCACTGTCAATATTGGACAGATCAATGAGACAGAAGGTTAACAAGGATACCCAGGACTTGAACTCAGCTCTGCACCAAGTGGACCTAATAGACATCTACAGAACTCTTCACCCCAAATCAACAGAATATACATTCTTCTCAGCACCACATCGCACTTATTCCAAAATTGACCACATAGTTGGAAGTAAAGCACTCCTCAGCAAATGGAAAAGAATAGAAATCACAACAAACTATCTCTCAGACCACAGTGCAATCAAATTCGAACTCAGGATTAAGAAACTCACTCAAAACAGCTCAACTACATGGAAACTGAATAACCTGCTCCTGAATGACTACTGGGTAAATACCGAAATGAAGGCAGAAATAAAGATGTTCTTTGAAATCAATGAGAAAAAAGACACAACGTACCAGAATCTCTGGGACACATTTAAAGCAGTGTGTAGAGGGAAATTTATAGCACTAAATGCCCACAAGAGAAAGCAGGAAAGATCTAAAATCAATACCCTAGCACCACAATTAAAAGAACCAGAGAAGCAAGAGCAAACAAATTCAAAAGCCAGCAGAAGGCAAGAAATAACTAAGATCAGAGCAGAACTGAAGGAGATAGAGACACAAAAAAACCTTCAAAAAATCAATGAATCCAGGAGCTGGTTTTATGCAAAGATCAACAGAACTGATAGACTGCTAGCAAGACTAATGAAGAAGAAAAGAGGGAAGAATCAAATAGACATGATAAAAAATTATAAAGGGGATATCACCACCAATCCCACGGAAATACAAACTACCATCAGAGAATACTAAAAACACCTCTACGCAAATAAACTAGAAAATCTAGAAGAAATGGATGAATTCCTGGACACATACACTCTCCCAAGACTAAAGCAGGAAGAAGTGGAATTTCTGAATAGACCAATAACAGGCTCTGAAATTGAGCCAATAATTAATAGCCTGCCAACCAAAAAAAGTCCAAGACCAGACGGATTCACAGCCTAATTCTACCAGAGGTACAAAGAGAAGCTGGTACCATTCCTTCTGAAACTATTCCAATGAAAAGAAAAAGAGGGAATCTTCCCTAACTCATTTTATGAGGCCAGCATCATCCTGATACCAAAGTCTGGAAGAGACACAACAAAAAAAGAGAATTTTAGACCAATATCCCTGATGAAGATCAATGCAAAAATCCTCAATAAAATACTGGCAAACCGAATTCAGCAGCACATCAGAAAGCTTATCCACCATGATCAAGTCGGCTTCATCCCTGGGATGCAAGTCTGGTTCAACATACACAAATCAATAAATGTTAATCCTTCACATAAACAGAACCAATGACAGAAACCACATGTTTATCTCAATAGATGCAGAAAAAGTCTTCAACAAAATTCAACAGCCTTTCATTCTAAAAACTCTCAATAAACTAGGTATTGATGGAACATATCTCAAAATAATAAGAGCTATTTATGACAAACCCACAGCCAATATCATACTGAATGGGCAAAAACTGGAAGCATTCCCTTTGAAAACCAGCACAAGACAAGGATGCCCTCTCTCACCACTCCTATTCAACATAGAGTTGGAAGTTCTGGCCAGGGCAATCAGGCAAGAGAAATAAATAAAGGGTATTGAATTAGGAAAAGAGGAAGTCAAATTGTTCCTGTTTGCAGATGACATGATTGTATATTTAGAAAACCCCATCGTCTCAGCCCAAAATCTCCTTAAGCTGATAAGCAACTTCAGCAAAGTCTCAGGATACAAAATCAATGTGCAAAAATCACAAGCATTCTTATACACCAATAACAGACAGACAGAGAGCCAAATCATGAGTGAACTCCCATTCACAATTGCTTCAAAGAGAATAAAATACCTAGGAATCCAACTTACAAGGGATGTGAAGGACCTCTTCAAGGAGAACTACAAACCACTGCTCAATTAAATAAAAGAGGACACAAACAAATGGAAGAACATTCCATGCTCACGGATAGGAAGAATCAATATCATGAAAATGGCCATACTGCCCAAGGTAATTTATAGATTCAATGCCACCCCATCAAGCTACCAAAGACTTTCTTCACAGAATTGGAAAAAACTACTTTAAACTACTTTAGAGTTCATATGGAACTAAAAAAGAGCTTTAGTCATGTGAGGGAAGCTCCTAGAAGTCTTCTTTCCATGTCTGTTAAATCTCAAATATCTTCAGCTTAAAATAATTTTCATACCAACTGTAGGGTTCCAAGTGGGTCCCCATATCCCTTTTATATCTTAGACTAATCCATAGCCACATTGACATTCCTCCGTGTCTTAAAATTTTTTAAATGTCTTTATGTCAGAAAACTTTCAGTTTTAATCATAGAAAACCCAACTCAAATATATTTTAAGTATGAAGGAGAATTTCTTGATTCACCTACCTGGAAAGTTCAAGAGTAGATGTTACCAAGCTCTCTTTCTTCAGCTATCAGCTTTGCTTTCTTCTATATTGGCTTTTTTCTCAGGCAAACTCCCTCTTATGGTGGGAAGGTGGGAAGGAAGCCCCTCTCCCAGTTGCTCTAGCAAATGTGTCGAATTAGCTCAGTGAGCTTAAGTGAATAATAGACCCATCAATGGACCAATTACTGTGGCCAGTGTGGTTCCAACTAGCTAAGCCCAGGTTATACGCCCACCCCTGGACCATGCTGTGGGCTCAACTTTTCTGAAGCTCACATATTTACAGGAGTAAAGAGGTTGTGCTGCTGCAGAAAAAGAGGTCAAGATACCTAATGCTAAATGACGAGTTAATGGGTGCAGCAAACCAACATGACACATGTATACATATGTAACAAACCTGCACGTTGTGCACATGTACCCTAGAACTTAAAGTATAATAATAAGAAAAAGAAAGAAAGAAATGAAAAAGTTATAATGACCTGAACTGGAGTCAAATATGCATTATGGATTCATCTGTTATTTGGAATGGCCCTTTGTGTTTAAGTCAAACTATGATTGCAGTATGTCAGGTGGAAAAGTCACTGGTAAATACTAAGAGTAAAATATGAGTCATCCCAATTGACATTGGCTATAACTCAACCAAACTGGGGGATGTCCAGAAATATAGTCAATCGGTGATGGGAGAGAGGTGTGATAATGAGTCTTTTTACTATTATAGGAATCCATTTGTCTCATCAATCACCTTCCATGTGCAGAAAGCTAAGGGGAATAATACCATCTCCTTAAGAAAGTGACAGATCAAGACAAAGCACACACACTTACTGAGAACCAGTTTACACAGTATAGAAAGGTCCTGTTAATTATGTTACTTCTCCTGATACCTTCCTTAATAAACACCCTGAGGTTACTAGGATAACATGAGGAAGTCGGAGCCTAGTCTGACTAATGGATACTCAGGAAACTTTATTGATTTCATGATACCAAGCTCCAGGACTCAACTTTGATAAAGGTTATATGAAGTATTAGATTGGTGCAAAAGTAGTTGCGGTTTTTGCCATTAGTTTGAATGGGGGAAAAAAAAACCGCAATTACTTTTGCAGCAACCTAGTATGTCCCTGTCCGTGGCACAGTACTTTTCACAATTCCTGCCCAGTTCAGTTTCTCCCTCCTATTGTTACCAGACCCCACCACTCACCCAAGTTAGCCTTTGGGTCGGGGTTTTCCTTAGTATTGTCGCTTCCTGGTCGCCAGAAAGATGTTGCCGGACCCCATGGGTCGGTATGGACATGAAGCAACAATATTAAGGAAACCCCCGACCGAAAGGCTAACTCGGGTGAGTGGGGGGGGGTCCAGTAACCTCTTTCTGGTGAACCACTGAAGGGACTATAGTGCGGAAATCCCCGACCCAAAGGCTCACTTTGGATAAGTGGGGTGGGGTCTGGTAACGTCTTTATGGCGAACCATGTTAGGGATGATACTGAAGGAAACCCCCAACCCCCACCCCCACCCCCACCCAAAGGAAATAGACTGCAGCACTGATTGCCCGATTTGGGGTAAGTGGTGGGGTACCCGGGTAAATGATGAGATTGGGTTAGAGGCCCAATTTAGGACCATGTTTAGCATATCATCAAGAAATAACCATAAAAATGGGCAACCAGGGCCGGGCGCAGCGGCTCACGCCTATAATCCCAGCATTTTGGGAGGCCGAGGTGGGTGGATCACAAGGTCAGGAGATTGAGACCATCCTGACTAACACGGTGAAACCCCGTCTCTACTAAAAAAAAAAAAAAAAAAAAAAAAAAAAAAAAAAAAATTAGCCGGTCCTGGTGGCACGTGCCTGTAGTCCCAGCTACTTGGGAAGCTGAGGCAGAAGAATGGGGTGAACCCGAGAGGCAGAGTTTGCAGTGAGCCGAGATCGAGCCGCTGCACTCCAGCCTGGGCGACAGAGTGAGACTCCGTCTCAAAAAAAAAAAAAAAAAAGGGCAACCAGCAGCTCTCGGGGCTGCTCTGTCTATGGAGTAGCTATTCTTTTATTCCTTTGCTTTCTTTGCTTTCCCAATAAACTTGCTTTTACTTTACTCTATCAACTTGCCCTGAATTCTTTCTTGCGTGAAATCCAAGAACCCTCTACTGGGGTCTATCCGCACCCCTTTCCAGTAACACTGTCATCATTCAAACCACACCCAATAATAATTAGGAAGACTATTGTCAGGAGAAACTGCAAATATAATTTCCTTCAATTCAGTTTGGGTTTTTTTTTTTTTGGATGGGGGGGTAGGTGTTCAGGGAACACATCTTTTTTTTCCAGTTACACTGAAGTATAACAAATAAAAATTATATATATACATATATTTACAGTACACACGATGTTTTGATATGTGTCTAATTGTGAAATGACTACCACAATCAGGCTAATTAACATGCTCATCACTTCACATATATTTTTTGTTTGTAGTGAGAACATTTAATTAAGATCTACTCCTAAACAAACTTCAAGTATAAAATAACAGTATTTTTAACTGGAGTCACCTAGTCACCATGCTGTGTATTAGACGTATGGAACTTATTTTCCTTCAGTTCAGTTTTGTTCATCTTGTGGAGTCTTATCCATTGTTTTCTTTTGGGAGACTCTTGTACCTACCCATTAGCTGTGGAGAAACTCCCAGACAGGTCTATATCCTCGCACAGCCTGAATCATATTGCATCTCCAACATCCAATAAATACTAACTTTACATAAATCCTAAGGACACTATTTAACTATACACCAAACACTAAAAAAAAAAAAAAAAAAGATAAAGAGCATCTCTTGGTGTTGGCCACTAAAATCCATTTTACCTTCTTCTGGTAAGTGAACTTTTTTCAGAACTCGTCTTTCACCTACTTTCAATATGTGAGCTTCAGAAAAGTTGAGCCCACAGCATGGTCCAGGGGTGGGCATATAACCTGGGCTTAGCTAGTTGGAACCACACTGGCCACAGTAATTGGTCCATTGATGGGTCTATTATTCACTTAAGCTCACTGAGCTAATTCGACACATTTGCTAGAGCAACTGGGAGAGGGGCTTCCTTCCCACCTTCCCACCATAAGAGGGAGTTTGCCTGAGAAAAAAGCCAATATAGAAGAAAGCAAAGCTGATAGCTGAAGAAAGAGAGCTTGGTAACATCTACTCTTGAACTTTCCAGGTAGGTGAATCAAGAAATTCTCCTTCATACTTAAAATATATTTGAGTTGGGTTTTCTATGATTAAAACTGAAAGTTTTCTGACATAAAGACATTTAAAAAATTTTAAGACACGGAGGAATGTCAATGTGGCTATGGATTAGTCTAAGATATAAAAGGGATATGGGGACCCACTTGGAACCCTACAGTTGGTATGAAAATTATTTTAAGCTGAAGATATTTGAGATTTAACAGACATGGAAAGAAGACTTCTAGGAGATTCCCTCACATGACTAAAAGCAGCAACTTGTGGGAAAAGAGGCTTCCATATACTCCTTCTTTAGAGCAAGTCTACTCCCAAGAAGAAAACTGAGAGTACATGTACCATAAATCTCCTCTCTGGAGGAGTTTCATGGCCATGAAGAAGACAAAAAGACTGAGAGTTCCTGCATAAACAAACGTGATCATAAACTTTCTTATCTCCTACTTGTTCTCCTAAAACCCATTTTTCTTTCCTAAAGAAATCTATTTGTTCTTCCCGTAGAAGTCTTTTCTACCACCTCCCTTTTTCCTAAAGGGGTAGGTATATAAACTTATTAAAATTATTTATCAGGCTAGCTACTTCTTTTGTTAGTTCTATATGCCTATGAATAACAAGCCTTTTCCTCTTGTTTGTCTGTCTTTTGTCGGTTTAATTTACAGGCCTCCTGTTATTGAACATAAAAGGGTAGAGGAAAAGTCGTTTCCTCCTGACAAAGACAAAAGGAAGAGGATAAATGCTGAGGTATCCATGAGCTGCCAACTCTGGGTACCCAGTTCCCAGTTCCACCTGCATAGCCACCTTTAATCAGGGTAACGGACAATAAGCAGACCAAGTCAAAGAAACATGCCATTTAAAAACAAAAAAAAAGAGTAGTAATTTTTACATTAAAAAAATGTGGCCAGGCATGATGGCTCACATCTGTAATCCCAGCACTTTGGGAGGCTAAGGTGGGTGGATTGCTTGAGCCCAAGCGTTCTATATCAGCCTGAGCAACATAGTGAGACTCCATTGCTACAAAAAATACAAAAATTAGCCAGGTGTGGTGGCACACGCCTGTAGTCCCAGCTACTCAGGAAGCTGAGGCAGGAGGATCTCTTGAGCCTGGGAAGCAGAGGTTGCAGTGAGCCATGATTGCACCACTGCACTCTAGCCTGGGCAACAGAGGGAGACCTTGTCTAAAAAAAAAAAAAAAAAAAAGTTAATGATTTTCAAGTACTTATGGATATTCACTTAAACAATTTCTTAAGTTGACATTTCACCACTTTGTGAACTCCAAAGAATGCGTTATCTGAAAGTACACTAAAGCATCTATCATTCCTTAGGAAATGGCCATCATCTGATTCCTAACTGGTCTACTATTTATATGTTTTGCTGACTCATGGTTCTACCTGAGGCTGAGGGCTTCCAAACTGGCTACTGGGCACTTCAGTCTAAAATCTCAGAAAAAAACTGATCATCCCCATTCCCTGATCACTCCCAACCTCCCAACATCTATATCCCCTAGTGATTATCTGATCTGTAAATTTCCTTTTATTTGAATGCCGAATCTGTCCCAGAAATACTTCCAAGCCATGGAACATTCTATGACCAGCTGGAATTAAAGTTACGCTAACAAAGATCTTGGCACCTTCTCTTGCAGGTTGTAAAGTTATATACAATAGTCCTTGCTGGATCTCTAAGGTCTACTCTATCTTTATTTCCATAGTAGATAATTTTAATCCCTAGAAATTATAAAATAAAATAATGTTTATAAATTGATGCCAAATTTTAAAACAAGCTATCTATAAATGCTTGGTCCAGAAATAAAGCAAATTATTAGTAAAATTTCCCTATATGCCCCCTTTGGATAATTTTCTACATCCTCCTGGCGTTCTGAAAGTCTTCATCACAATTCCCCAGGAGGGGACATCTTCTGGGCTGCTCTCTCTGGTTTTACTTTTGTCTCTTTTTTCCACTCTCTTTCCCCATTTTTTTCTTGTTCAATGTCTTGATCTCCAGATTCTGTTCTTTGTTTGCCAAATTAATTTGTAGATGAATTCTTATGTGACACAATTGCATTTTAATGTGGATATTCTAAAGAAAACATCTTAATCTACATGAATTGGAATTTCAGGCAAGATGGAAAGTGACAGAGATGCAATTTGGGGACAGAGATGCCATTCAAGTGCCTGCTCCTCAAATCATATCTAGAAGTATGTGTATATTCCACTGGCCCTACCTTTGCCCATCAGGTAACATTATTGATCAAGATCTAGCAGGAGAAGCAGCAGCCTCAAGAGAATTGAAGCATCCACCATCCTTGTAGAATTCATCTTTTTCTGACCATGCTTAGAACAATCATTTTGCAGATTTTTAAAAAAATTCTTGCTTTCAAGTTGCATCAGAAAGACTATTATGTATTTTTTTAAAAAAACAAGAAGGAAATATACATGTCCATGCCAGGGCAAAGCTCTTTTTTTCCCTACCAAAACCCCAGGCCACAGGACCCTCTAAATAGCAGCCACAGATGGCTCTCTCCCACTTTCTGGCTTCTGTAAATCTAAAATAAAATTCTAAGCCCCCAAACCATCTAAATGGACCCCTCCTCTCAGCTAAGGTCATTCCAAAGTTAACCTAAAAAACCAGTTCAGGCTATAATGGGAAGTGCGGGTCAGACATGCCTCATTATACTCTCCTCTCTTTTGGAATTCAGGCATAGCTGACCAGCATTAACATCAACACAGAGACCTTAAGACTGACAGAACAGACTCTTTAAGTCTGATAAGAAACATTTACAATGTATTCCCTTCTATTGATGCTATCTGCATAATGGGAACCCTGGTCTCCACAACGCTTTATCTTAACCCAGACATTGCCTTCCATTGATTCTAAGTCTTCAGACAATAATATAACTCTTCCAACCAATTGCCAATCAGAAAATCTTTTAATCTACCTATGACCTGGAAGCCCCTGCTTTGAGTTATCCTGCCTTTTGGGACTGAACCAATGTACGTCTTACATATGTTGATCGATGTCTTATATCTCCCTAAAATGTGAAAAACCAAGCTGTAGCCTGACCACCTTGGGCACATGTTCTCAGGATCTCCTGGGGGCTGTGTCACAGACCACTGGTCACAACGAAGAGCTGAACTCTTCGTTGACATTTCCATTCTCTATTTCCAAATTTCTTGATGTTTTTTGCCCATCCTGGGGCTTCCATGTGGACCTTCGCTCCCTACCCTGTCTCCTCAGATTGCTGGCTCGGGTGGACTTCCAGCTTTGATGGCCATTTCTTAGGACACTGTCTTGTGGTGATTGGTTCCCTTCAGCTCCAAGCACTATGGCTCGCCTGGCAAGTCCCGCCTTGCTATGAATCTACCGAGCTAAGGAAAACACAAGTGTATATTAGTGAGCCACACACATATTCTTCTGAAAGCAAAAACGATTTCAATGAACTTCCTCTCAACTGAAAAGCAGAAAAACATGAAAACGACACTAATTCAGGCTAAATACAGCCTACATGATGAATGAAAATATGGAATTCATTTTTAAATGAAATGTTTTCCTTTTATATATAGTAACTTAAATCAGGCTTAACATTTTATCAGATATAGGTTCTTTAGAATCTGTTTTTTTTTTTTAAGTTCAGGGGTACATGTGTAGGATGTGCAGATTTGTTACATGGGTAAACATGTGTCATGGTGATTTGCTGCACCTATCAACCTATCACCTAGATATTAAGCCCAGCATGCATTAGCTCTTTTTCCTGATACTCTCCCTCCCCACCCTCCTGACAGGTTCCAGTGTGTGTTTAAATGCATAAAATAAGAGTTTTTATTCATTTAAATGACCTGTTTAAATGAATAAAATAAGACTTCTATTTGCAACCCGCCCACTCCAGAGCTCCCCACTTCTCTTACCCTGTTTCTTTTCTTTTTTCCCCAACAGCACCATCACTTTTAGAAACACTAGATGATTTAATTATTTGTTTTTGTTCACTATGTGCCCTCGCTAGAATATAAGCTCAAGAGCCATGAGAGTCTTTGTGTTTTTCACTGATGTATGCCAAACACCTAGAACAGCACTCGGCACATTACACATCTCAAGTAGAATTGATTGACTGAATGAATGAGAATTAGCCAGTCAAATCTAAGTATACAAAAAGGGCTTGAGAGATTTCAGTTTTTTCCATTTCCCCAGTAAATTTTTTTAGTATTATTCATTGACATATAACTTTTGTTGCTAGGTCCAAATAATCACTTCTTGTTCTTCTTTATCCCCTTAAAGACCTGAAAACATAATTTTTAAATCACTTGATAGTTTTACATTATTTTGTATTTCATTAGGAGCGGATTCTTCTCCTGATTGACGATTTTGTTACTGTCTTTTTTAGTGGTAGTTTTCCTAATGGAAACTATTTATATTTGGGTTGGTAGACTCATCTTGGGTGGAGCTGTTTGTGTTGTAGTTTTGTTTGGGTTGTTTACTTGATCTCTGGTCACCTCTCCCTGTGTATAAGTTTTGCAGTTGCCTCCACTCAGCCCCCAGGGAGAACTTTAGCATGCAAATTCAGAACCAGGTCTTGTTTGGAAGTATGGTGCTCCTAGCCCAGAGTGATGGGACTATTGTAGATCTAGTTACTGAGCCAAATAGATCCTGCTGCTTGACTTGCTCTATTTCCTCCCGTTCCCTACAGAGATTCAGCTTTATAAAGCCACAGCTTCAAGAAGTGATCAGAGTGGTTTCAACCTCCTTTCATGGTCAGGCAGGCCCACCTAGCCTTTGGTTTTACACAGTGATGCTGGCTCTGGTGCCCCACCACATGTGGGCCACTTTGGTTTTCATTGCCCTGCAGGAGTCACCCTCCTCACTCTGCCTATTTCTGGACCTACAGCCCAGCAGGCCTATACTGCAGTCCAGCTTACCACTGAGTGTTTCCATTTCTGGCCCATGAAAATGTTGAGCTTTGGGGTTTTTTCCACAGCTATGTCTATTAAGTTTGGAGCAGAGAAGAAAATTTTAAAGATATACACACAACACCACTTGATGGGGAAGTATGGAAAGAAGACAAAGAAGGGTGCAGCTATAGACAAATCTGTAGATCAGAGATCAGAAATTGAAGAACATCACAGTTTTGCTTAAGGATGGCCCCGCTTTCAAAGACATAAAAATAATCTAATCAAAGGTAGCAGGTATGTCAGCTGAGGAATGAATGATGCCCAAACGCGTATTCACTGTAAGATTCTAATACACAGACTTTCAAAGAAGAGGAGGAAGGAGACAAAACGGAATTGCCAGGATGTCAATCAATCCATGCAGTTGTCCAGGGTCCCTGCTTGTCAACTCTCATGACCTTAAACCCAGTTAGAAGGAACGTGATCAGGAGATTAATTGTGATACTAAATTCCAAGTTTCATTGAAAAGTCCATCACTCCTATATACACTGGTGCTTCTTCTCGCACAATTCAGAAATTTGCACTGAGGCTCTCACCAATCCCCAGGAATTTCTTAGGTTCTTTTCTTCCTATTTGTGTTCATTCTGCATTTTAAAAACTTCTTCATTTGCTGTTATATTTATCCTCATATTCTTGGTGCCCAAATGCAGCACAACATATAAACTGAGCTGGAGCCCCAAGAGAGCAGGCTGTGCCTTCTTGCAACAGTGCTCTGCCTATTTACAAGAGGCATCTCCAAACACCCTATGTTCTTGGCCTTATATTTCCCCTAGACCCAATTTCCTGCTTCTCTCTATTTCTCTAACTCCCACCAGATACCATGGTTGGCTGGGTGGATGGTTTGTTGGTTTGTTTTAAGTCTGATGATGTCGTTTATGCTGAAGATGCTACTGTTTTATACTTTGGAAATGTTTCATCCTAATAGTCCTCCTCCCTAGGTTAGATTTTCCCTCTGCCTCCACGCTTATGTCAGCTGGAGAATCCTCCCATCAACACATTTCTGAAGTGGAGTTATTGTTGGTGATGTTTCTCAAGTCTTTAGTGGTGCAGGAAAAAACAACATGTCTTCTTCTATGTGTTTTCTAGCTTCTGTTCAGACCAACAGAAATACTGCTTTCCTGACCTCATTTATTTATTTATTTATTTATTTGTTATTTTATTATTATTATACTTTAAGTTTTAGGGTACATGTGCACAACGTGCAGGTTTGTTACATATGTATACATGTGCCATGTTGGTGTGCTGCACCCATTAACTCGTCATTTAGCATTAGGTATCTTGACCTCTTTTTCTGCAGCAGCACAACCTCTTTACTCCTGTTGTTCCATATCTTTCCCCCCCCTCCCCCAAGGATGCCCTATCTCTCTTTCTCTCTCACACGTTCTCGCTCTGTCACCCAGACTGGAGCAGTCACGGCTCATTGCAGCCTCTAACTCCTGGGGTCAAGCAATCCTCCCTGCTTAGCCACCTGAGTAGCTAGGACTACAGGCACACACCACCACTCCCAGTTGATTTAAGATTCCCTATCTCTTTCAGGTAGATTCACATATTTTCCCAAACTTCATCTATTCCTAATGTAATCTCATTCCTTCTCTACAACATGTAAGCTTATACCATTTGTCTAATCGATGTCATCCTTCCCAGTATATTCTCTTTCCACTTAACCTCAAGAAAAAAAGTCTATTCTTTTTTTTTTTTTTTTATTATACTTTAAGTTTTAGGGTACATGTGCACATTGTGCAGGTTAGTTACATATGTATACATGTGCCATGCTGGTGCGCTGCACCCACTAACTTGTCATCTAGCATTAGGTATATCTCCCAATGCTATCCCTCCCCCCTCCCCCCTCCCCACCACAGTCCCCAGAGTATGATATTCCCCTTCCTGTGTCCATGTGATCTCATTGTTCAATTCCCACCTATGAGTGAGAATATGTGGTGTTTGGTTTTTTGTTCTTGCGATAGTTTACTGAGAATGATGGTTTCCAATTTCATCCATGTCCCTACAAAGGATATGAACTCATCATTTTTTATGGCTGCATAGTATTCCATGGTGTATATGTGCCACATTTTCTTAATCCAGTCTATCATTGTTGGACATTTGGGTTGGTTCCAAGTCTTTGCTATTGTGAATAATGCCGCAATAAACATACGTGTGCATGTGTCTTTATAGCAGCATGATTTATAGTCATTTGGGTATATACCCAGTAATGGGATGGCTGGGTCAAATGGTACTTCTAGTTCTAGATCCCTGAGGAATCGCCACACTGACTTCCACAATGGTTGAACTAGTTTACAGTCCCACCAACAGTGTAAAAGTGTTCCTATTTCTCCACATCCTCTCCAGCACCTGTTGTTTCCTGACTTGAAAAAAAGTCTATTCTTAAAGCTAGTCCTGTTTCCCTTCATGTTTCAGATTCACCACTTCCAAAGCCCAAGCAATACTTTTCTGATCCTCTATCAAATTTTGAATCTTTCTTCTTCATCTATAGTTTTTCTTCTGCCTCTGAGCAAACATAATATCTATAGCCAGAGTGTTCTGGCACCAGAGGCCTTTATATTTTCCAAGATGACAAATTCGTGTATAGAAAGGGTCTACTTAAAATATGTATGTGTGTGTGTATAGAAAGAGATATATTTAGATCAATATAAATGAATATTCTTACAAATATGTGGTAAAGAGGATTTCTTAAACAAGAATCAAAAAGCAAAATGAAAAACAAGCCCCCCAAAATGAGAAACTAAGCCGATCAACTTGATTGCACTAACATTTAGGCCTGTATGACCAAAGACTCCACGAAAAAAGCTGAAAGCTAAGCAAAGCTGATTAGGAGAAAGTATATGCAGCATACTTAACAAAAGATCATCTCATAGATTAATAAGAAAAAATCAGACAATGTAATAGAAATCTGAATAGAGATTATAAACAGATGATTCACGAAAGAGAAAATGCAAATGGCCAATAAACATGAAAAGATGCTCAATCTCACTAGAAACCAGGGAAATGCAAAGTAAAACAATGACATACTGTTTCTCTCCCTTAGATTGGCACAAAGGTTTAATTTTATTTAAGAATTTTTACAAGGTTTTCAGGAACTGGGTACTCTCAGATACTGCTGTGGGAATATAAATTGGTTGAAGTAATTTGCACATAGCCTACAACCCAGCAGTTCCACATATAGATTTCTATTTGAGAGAAACTCTGGCACATATTCACTTTGCAGACACTTATTCAAAGGTTCCAGGCAGCACTGTTTGTAACAGACAAGTATTAGTAGCAATAACAGTTAAAAGGAATATACTAGATCTATTTGTATCAACATGGATAAATCTCAAACATCACTGCTAATTGAAAAAGGCAAGCTGTAGAATAAAATGCATATGACACCATTATGTCAAACACACACATACTGATGATACTAAAATGATATTCTGAAAACTAAAAATACCAGTTACCTCTTGACCTCTTTTTCTACAGCAACACAATCTAATGCTTTACTCCTGTTGTTCCATATCCATTTCCCCCTAAGGATTCCCTATCTCTCTCACTCTCTCTGTATTAGTCTGCTCTCACACTGCTGATAAAAACATACCCGAGACTGGGTAATTTATACAGAAAAAGAGGCTTAATGGACTCACAGTTCCACGTGGCTGGGGAGGCCTCACAATCATGATGGAAGTTGAGGAGGAGTGAGTCACATCTTACATGGATGGCAGCAGGCAAAGAGAGAGAGAGCTTGTGCAGGGAAACTCTCCCTTATAAAATCATTTCAAAACCAATCATGCCTTCCAAACTCTTAACTCATTTCAGCATTAACTCAGAAGTCCATAGTCCAAAGTCTCATCTGAGACAAAGCAAGTATCTTCCATCTAAGAGCCTGTAAAATCAAAAGCAAGTTAGTTACTTCCTACATACAATGGGGTATAGGCATTGGGTAAATGAAGCCATTCCAAATGGGAGAAATTGGCCAAAACAAAGGGGCTACAGGCCCCATGCAAGTCCAAAACCCAGCAGGGCAGTCAAATCTTTTTTTTGTTTTGTTTTGTTTTGAGACAGAGTGTCACTCTGTCTTGCCCAGGCTGGAGTGCAGTGGCATGGTTTCAGCTCACTGCAGCCTCTGCCCCCTGGGTCCAAGCAATTCTCCTGTCTCCGCCTTCCAAAAGCTGGGATTACAGGTGTGTGCCACCACACCTGGATAATTCTGTATTTTTAGTTGAGACAGGGTTTCACCATGTTGGCCAGGCTGGTTTCGAACTCCTGACCTCCGATTATCCACCCACCTAGACCTCCCAAAGTGCTGGGATTACAGGCGTGACCCACCGTGCTTGGCCTCAAATCTTAAACCTGCAAGATGATCTCCTTTGACTCCATGTCTCACATCCAGGTCAGACTGATGCAAGAGGTGGGTTCTCATGGTCTTAGGCAGCTCCGCCCCTGTGGCTTTGCAGGGTACAGCCCCACTCCTGGTACCAATTTACTGTATTAGTCTCTTCTCATGTTGCTGATAAAGACATACACAAGACTGGGTAATTTATACAGAAAAGGGAGGTTTAATGAACTTACATTTCCACATGGCTAGGGAGGCCTTACAATCATGACAGAAGGCAAGGAAGAGCAAGTTACATCTTACATAGATGGCAGCAGGCAAAGGGAGACAGAGCTTGTGCAGGGAAACTCTCCCTTATAAAACCATCAGATCTCATGAGACTTATTCACTATCACGAGAACAGCATGGGAAAGACCTGCCCCCATGATTCACTTACCTCCCACCCAGTCCCTCCCACAATACGTGGGAATTCAAGATGAGATTTGGGTGGGGACACAGCCAAACCATATCACTCTCTCTCTCTTTTTTTTTTTTTGGTGGGGGGACAGCAGCTCATTCTGTTGCCCAGGCTGGACTGCAGTGGTGCGATCATAGCTCATTGCATGATCTATGGGAAGAAATACATATCACAAGTAGTAAGTAGAAGAAAAATAGCTAACATTTATTAAGTGCTTCTACGTGCCATATGGTGTTTAAGTGCTTTACAAATATTATTACATTTAATCCTTAAAATCACCCTATGAGGTAGGCATTAATATCCATCCTCCAGATAAGAAAAGTCAGGCATAGTCAGGTTAGGTAACTTGCCTAAAATTGCACAGCCAGTTAATTAGTTTAATTTGAGCCTAAGCAATCTGGCTCCAGCCCTTCCTTACTACTCTATTGTAATGCCTAGGATATGGCATCAGGGTCGTTGGATAGTGCTCAAAGATGATTTAATGGCAGCTTTAGCTGTAGGCTCCCAGTTTTTTGGAAGGAGAAGGTATTTGGAAATCATTTATATAGTTAAAAATCAATTTTAAATAGGAAAAGCAATTATTGATAAATCTTAAATGCAACCACCTCCAAAAGGAAAAGAGGCATGAATGAACAAAAAGAAAGGAAGAAAGAGAAGAAAGAAAGAAAATGGCTTTTACAGATCTTCATTTGTCTAGTGATGAATTTCATAACTCTGATTTATTGAATAATTTTAGTGCTCAAAAATCCCTGCCATTATCAGGATTCATCTCAGCCCAGGTGGAACAAAGGGAGATAAGAAGGTAAACAAATCCCTGGGGTTGTTCCTCCTGTCCATCAATGCCAGCACCACCAGTCCAAAATTGTCTACAGTGAAGTTTTGTCTGTTTTGAGACAAGCCTTCCTTTGCCCTTGAAATTAATTCCTAACCTACTACAATCAGTTCTGTCTCGTTACCCAGAGGATGTTACCTGGCCCGCAGTCATCCTTATTGTTTGTCTATAATGGAAAGAAAAGGCAATTCCAATCAAATTGCAATTAAAGCAAGGAAATAAGGAAAAGTTTTTCTTCTTCTTAGAAACCATCCATTGCCCCCAAGACCTTCCAGGGGGCAGCAGGGCACAAAGGTCTCAGTAAAGCCCTCAAGCTCTTTCATCACCCAGTTGAATAGGAAATCAGTTTTCCTAAAACGCCAATCAAGGGGGGAAAAAAAACTACAAAATGAGCTACAAAAGAAATTTTGCAACCAGGAACCATATTTAACCTTTCCTTTAGCAAAGAGAAAGTTCCAGACCCAAGCATAGTGACCTAAACCGTGTTCCTGGACTTGACCAATCCAATATTAGTAATCAACTACTTTGTGGGTGGAGTAATAGCTGAGGGAAGTGAGATTTGAGCTCCCCCACGTGGCAGAAGCCTTCCATTAACCCTGAAGGGGGTGAATGGATTTTTTCAGACTAGCCTAGATTTCTCAGGTCTATGTGCAATTCACTTATCTTCTTGGGATATAAGTTTTTTATAGCATTTTCTGAAATAACATCTTGTGATAAGACTTCTTGCCCTATTACACTGAATACTGCAGTGATTGTGAGTGGGATTAGCCCAGAATATCTTCTCCATAATAGACAGAATGATCTGTTTATTTCTATCTGTTTTTGCCAACCCACACTACACTTTTTGTGCGAACTCATTTTTTTTTAGCAAGTTTTTATTTTCAGGGCCGTGTTACAACTAATTTAGTATCTGATTTTCCAAACATTCTATGACCAAGGAGAAAAATAACTCTAGCATGTGTTGTTCTCTCTAAGGTGGTACTTAAAATAGGGCACATAGTCCTATGAATAAGAATAAAATAAACCCTATTGGGTTTGATACATATTCCTCAACCCTCAAAACACCTTAGGAATACAAAACACAGAACTTCTTGGCCACAGCTTGCAGTATTTTTTCCTCCTCTGTCTTAGGAACTCCTTCCAGATATAGAATAAGCCTTGAATTTGCCAGCTCTTCTTGCTACTGCAGCATATTTTCTCATTCCCAAGACAATATTCTTTCTCTTAAAGAGTAAAATGACAAAAATTAAAAGTCAAACCACAAACTGGGGAAATATTGCACTTATATATGATAAAGCACTTACATAAAACTATCTGAGAAAGACTACCTTCCTAATACATAAAAGAATATAACAATTATTTCCCAGAGAGGAAACGCTGATGCACAACAAAATTTGGAAATGCTTAACCCTCTAGAGAAAGTTTAAAAATACAAATTAGAATAATATAGCACCTTTTTTCTATTATACTAACAAAGACATTTAAAATGGAGAATGTTCTATCTACATACAGTAGAACAGACACCAGATAATTTGCTTTTAAAATTGATTTGGAAAAATACCAAGAGCGGCCTTAAAAATATTCATACCCTTTGATCTCTGGGGTTAATACTAAGAACATAATACAAAATAAGGGAAAAGCTTTATGCACAAATATTTTTATTGACATACTATGGCTAGAAACAACCTAAATAATCAACATTAAGGGATTGGTTACTATTACAGTTTTTCTTAGCCTACTGATTTTCATTTCTGGTTCCACATTAAAATCACTTGGTTTGCTATATTTTTACAATAATGATTCCTAATCTTCATATCAGAACAACTGAATCAAAATCTCTAGGACTGAGACATAGGCATATATGTATAAAAAGTCTCTGAGTGGCTTTCATGTGTAGCCAGGGTTGAAAACCACTAGGCTGAAGAAACTATGATAGATAATTGTGCAGTAGAATATTATGCAGCCAATAAAAAATGCTTCCAGAGTTTTGAAAAAATACATACTTTAGGGCCGGGCGTGATGGCTCATGCCTGTAATCCCAGCACTTTGGGAGGCCGAGGTGGGTGGATCGCTTGAGTTCAGGAGTACAAGACTGGTCTGGGCCACACAGCACCTTGTCTCTACAAAAAAAAAAAAAAAAAGCCTGGCATGGTGGTGTACACCTGTAGTCCTAGCTACTTATTCAGGAGGCTGAGGTGGAAGGATTGCTTGAACCAGGGAGGTTGAGGCTGCAGTGAGCTGAGATCTTGCCACTACACTCCAGCCTGGGTGAAAGAATGAGACCCTGTCTTGACAACAGAAAAGAAAAAATATATATATTTTATTTTGAAACAGTTCTAAACTTACCAAAAACTTGCAAGGTTGGCATAAAGAACTTTCATGGACCCATCATCTAGAGATGCCATTCAAGTTTGGCCAACTGTCCCAGAAACATCCTTTGCAGAAAAGAATGCAGTTCAAGATCTCAACACTGTTCACAGCTGTTATGACTATTTTTCATAACCTCAATATTCTTTAAAGATTATAGGACAATCACTTAGTAGAATATTTTTCAATGTGGGTGTGTTGGGTTCCTCAGGATCACTCCAGGTTTGATGATTTGCTAGGAGGACTCAAGGACTCAGCAGATGGCCACAGTCGTCGCTATGATTTATTAAAGCCAAAGAATAAAAAGGAAAATTAGCAAAGGGAAAAGGCACAATGGGCAAAATCCAGAGAAAACCAGGCAAGCTCCCAAGAGTTCTCCCCAGTAGAATCATACAGGATGTGTTAATTTCCCCAGCAATGAGCTCTGATAACACATGTGAAATGTTACCTACCAGGAAGCTTATTAGAAATTCAGTGCTCAAGGGTTTTATTGTGACTGGTCACATAGACACTCTCTGTCCAGCAAGTACCAAAATTCCAGACTCCCCAAAGGAAAGCAGAATTCAACACAATCCTCATTCTTTGTACAAGCAGTTGAGGCAGAGTGAGCCACTCACTGTGTGATGGGAACACTCCTTAAATCCAAGTTCCCAGATACCAATCATGGGCAACCTTGCAAGCAGGCCTTTCTAAGGATAGCAGCCCCAGGCCTGCTATGTTAATTCTTGTCTACACAGTGGATTTGTTTGATGTTTCTCATAATTAGACCCAGGTAATATATTTTTGGCTGGAATATCACAGATGTTGTATTCTTTTCATTGCAACTATTGGATGGAGCATGGCATCTGTTTGTTTCTAGTCTAATTCTATTTTTCATGTGTGACTGCTAACAGCTTTCAAGCCCCACTCCTCTTTCTTCCTCTTCTGCCCTACATCTTGGCAAGCTGATAAGAAAGCCTGGGTGATTCCTTGTTTGATGCTGGTGGGAGGTTCAAAGCACATGAGCCCTGTCCCATAACTGGTAACCCTCACCCCAGCCGGAGCCCATTAACCACAATAAAAAATCAAAGCCGGTCACCCTCTGTTCTTTCTTAGCCATTTCCAGACCTGTTTGGGAGCCTGCCCTACTCTTCCCAGAAAGCCTCAATATATGAGTAATAAATAAATCTCTTTTTATCCTCTTGGGGTGTGTGTATGTGTGTGTGTGTGTGTGTGTCATCATCAGTCTCAAATCTAAACCAGTTTTGGAGGTGAAGGGTGGTCCATCTTGCACCTATAAAAGTCTCATTACTGGTGGTGTTAACTTTTCTTGGTCAAGACAGTGTCTGCCAGGCTTCTACAACTAGAAAGTCATGTTTTTCCCCTTTTGTAATCAATAGATATTTTCTGGAGAGATAATTTGAGACTATGTAAAATTTCATTTAAACCCTACTTTCACCCACAAGTTTGGGTGTCCATTAAGGTTAATTATTACTGTGATAGTTGTCAAATGGAGACCTTCTGATATCATCAATCCTTCTCCATTTATTAGTTGGCTTTCTACTGTAAGGGAGACTTCTCTTGCCTTCCCATTTGTTTATTCATTTATTCATTTATTTCTTTTAGCAGTGTGGAGCCACATATTTGTATTTTATTCAGTAGATTAGAATCTGTAACTGTCATTACTTGTCTTGATGCTCAAATCACCACATGTGGCCAATGAAAGCCTCTTTAAACTGGCTTCTGAGAATTTTTGTTATCTCCTCATTATTGTTTGAGAATTTCTTTGCTTCCTAGCACAGAAGGATATTCAGGTTCATCTTGTACATTCCCTGCCTCAGCCCTGGAATCTGATGTTTCTCCAAGAAGCCCTGCTTCCTTTCATTGAAAAGTGATATTAACAAGTCAAAATCTAGATGCTAGATGTGCTTGTTATAGCTGGGGCATGACTATTCCCAGGCCCTTTCTGTGAATAGAGGTAGGATGTGTATGAATGTACACACACATCAAATCTCTCTGTATTTGTGTATCTGCACACATAAAAACCATAAGGTTCACACTGATACCACAAAGTCTAACAACACAAAGTTCATTCTGGTTTCCTTTTATTTTTCTGTAATTGTATTCAACTCCAACAGTGAAAAGCCTGGCTCCTCTTACATGAATCATCCTGTAAATGGCCAGACTTTCTGCAACCCCCTCCTTCTCTCACCCAAAACTCTAATTTGAACCTGCCTCTATACGCTGCCTAACTTGTTTGGATCTGCCTAATGGCTTTTTGTTTTACAGCTTTATGGAGGTATAGTGGATATACAGTGAACTATACATATTTAAGTGCACAATACATTGAGTTTTGACATATGTATATGCCCATAAAATCATAACCACCATCAAGATAATTAATATATCATCCACCTCAAATAGCTTCCTATGCCCTTTTATAATCTCTCCTTCCTGCCCCCCTCCACAATAATCCTCTGTGTTCCCAGGCAACAGCTGATCTGCTATCTGTCACCATAGATTAGTTTGCATTTTATATAATGGGATCACACAGCATGCACTCATCTTTGGCTTCTTTCACACAGCATAATTATTTTGAGAGTCATCCATTCTGTTACATGGATCAATAGTCTATCCCTTTTTATTGCTGAAAAGTATTCCGTTGCATGGATAAATCACAGCATGTTGATCTGTTCACCCACTGAAGGGCATCTGGGTTGTTTGTAGGTTTTTGTTGTTGTTTGTTTGTTTTGAAATGGAGTTTCGCTCTTATCACCCAGGCTGGAGTGCAATGGTGTGATCTCGGCTCACTGCAACCTCCTCCTCCCGGTTTCAAGCGATTCTCCCACCTCGGCCTCCTGAGTAGCTGGGATTACAGGCATGCGCCACCATGCCTGGCTAATTTTGTATTTATAGTAGAGACGGGATTTCACCATGTTGGCTAGGTTGGTCTTGAACCCCTGACCTCAGATGATCCGCCTGCCTCGGCCTCCCAAAGTGGTGGGATTACAGGCGTGAGCCACTGTGCCTGGCCATTGTTTGTAGTTTTTTCTATTGTAAATAAAGCTGCTATGAACATTCACTACATAGGCTTTATTTTGTGAACATAAGTTTATTTTGTCTTGGATCAATGCATAGAGGACAACAACTGGGTTGTATGGTAGGTATAGGCTTAAATTCTTCAGAAACCAACAAAATGTCTCCCCAGTACATCGTGCCATTTTACATCAGCAATATATGAGAGTTCCAGTTAATCCACATCCCTGCCAGAACTTTGTAATTTTAACAGGTTTTATAACATTAGCCATTCTAGTGGGTGTGAGGTGGTTTTCATTTGCATTTCCCTAGTGAGTAAGGCTATGAAGCATCTTTCCATGGGCCTATCTGCCATTCTTATATCAACTTTTATGCAAGTTTGGCCCATTTTTCACAGGTTTTTTTATTTTTTATTTTTTGGTCTTAGGATCCTGGAGTTGTAACGGTTCTTTTTATACTGTAATCTTTTGTCAAATATCTTTCAAAAAGATATTCTCTCATTCTGTGGTTTGCCCTTTCACATTCTTACAATGTCTATGATGCACAAAGTATTTTCATTTTGTGGTGAAGTCCAAATAATTGACTTTCCTTTTTTATTCCTTTCTTTGTATGCTGTTTTAAAAACTTCAACAAAAACAGATCACCAAGGTTTTCTCTTATGTTTTATTCTAAAAGTGTTATTGTTTTATTTAGGGATATGATCAATTTCAACTTTATTTTCCTGTATGATATGACATAAGGGATAAGGTTTATTTTGGTATCCATGTAGTTATTTTTTTGTTTTGTTTTGTTTTTGAGACAGGGACTTGCTCTGTCACCCAGGCTGGAGTGCAGTGGCACGATCTTAGCTCAATGCAACCTCTACCTCCGAAGCTCAATTGATCCTTCCACCTCAGCCTTCCAAGTGGCTGGGACTACAGGCGTGTGCCACCATGCTCAGCTAATTTTTGTATTTTTTCGTAGAGATGGGTTTTCACCATGTTGCTCAGGCTGGTCTTGAACTTAATCTTAAGCCCAAGTGATTTGCCTGCCTCAGCCTCCCAAAGTGCTGGGATTACAGGCATGAGCCACCGTGCCCTAACTTATATAATTTTTCCAGTGCCATTTTGTTGAAAGACTCTCCTTTCCCCCACTGAATTGCCTTGGCAAATTTGTCAAAAATCAATTGACCATATATACGTATGGGTCTGTTTCTAGACTGTCTATATTGTTTCATTGGTTTAGTTTTTTCACTTTATGCTGATACTACACTGCCTGGATTACTGTATCTTTATAATAAGTCTTGAAATCAGCCCCTAAACTTTCTCCTTATTTTACAAAGTTTTTGATTATTTCAGGTTCTTTGTATTTCCATATAAATTTGAAAGTTAGATTGTCAATTACTTTTTAAAAAATCTTGGAATTCTGGTTGAGATTACAACTTAGGGAAACTTGGCATCTTAACAGTACTTAGTCTTTTAATTAATGAACATGGCATAGGTCCCCATTTAGCTAAATCTCCTTGAATTTCTCTCTGTAATGCTTTATAATTTTCAGTGTACAATCAAGGCACATCCTTGGTTAAATTTATCACTAAGCATTTCATATATTTAATTGCTATTATAAGTGGTATTCTTAAATTTCAGTGTCTGATTATTCATTATTGGTATACAGAAAAACAAACGATTTTGTCGTATAATATTATGTATTGATCTTACTAAACTCACATACTAGTTTAAATAGCTTTCAAAATATATTCTGTACTTTTTGTCTACATAAAGGATCATTTCTTCTGTGAATAAAGGCAAATTTAGCTCCTTTTCTTGCCTTATTTCACTGGCAAGTAGAATATCTACTATAACATTGAATACAAGTGGTAAGAAAATATATTTTTTACTTGATCCTCATCTTAGGGAAAAAGTATCCGGTCTTTTACCATTAAGTATGATGTTAGCTGTAGGTTTTTGGTAATAACCTGTAGGTTGAGTAAATTCCCTTCTGTTCTGAGTTTGCTGACAGATTTTTAAAAAATCAGGAATGGATGATGGATTTTGCCAAACACATTTTATTATCAGTTGAGATGATCTATGGTTTTTCTTTTTTAGTCTGTTAATAAGATAAATAACTTTTTTTTAACCATTCAGCAAACCTTCCATTCTATGGATAAGTCCCACTTCATTATGACATATTGTCCTTTCATATATTGTTGGAATCAATTTACTAAAATTTCTTAAGAATTTTTGCATCTATGTTCATGAGGTATATTTGTCTGAACTTTTCTTTTCTTGCAAGGTCTTTGTCTAATTTTGGTGTCAGAGTAATGTTGGCCTCAGAATCAGTTGTGACATAGTTCCTCCTCTACAGTTTTCTGGAAGAGTTCATGAAGAATTAGTATTATTTCTTTCTTCGAAGCTTAGTGGACTTGACTAATAAAGCAGCTAACACTGCAGTTTTCTTTATAGCAAGGCTTTTAACCACAAATTCAATTTCTTTAATGGATAGAGGACTACTCTGGTTATCTATTTCTTCATGAGTGAGTTTGGCTAGTTTGAGTTGATCAAGGAATTTGTCTATTTCATCTAAGTGGAATTTATTGTCATAAAGTTATTCATAATATTTATATATTATTCTTTTATCTGTAGGACCTATAGTGATGTCACCTCTCTCACCCATGCTTATGGTAATTTATGTCTTCTCTATTTTCTTCTGATCAGTTGGGTTTGAGATTTATTTACTTTATTAATATTCTTATAGAACAAGCTTTTAGTTTCACTGATATTTCTATACAATTTGCCTATTTTCTATTTCATTTATTTTCTTATTATTTCCTTTCTCCTGCTTCCTTTTTGTATAGTTTGCTCTTCTTTTACTGGTTTCTGAAGTTTCTTGATGGTATGGATGTCCTGCAGAAGCTAGGTTCTTCATCACAGAGCTGGCCAAGAAATCAGAGAAGCTGAATGATTCAGGAGAATGCAGAGCAATTGCAGGTGAAGCCCTGCTTCAGGATAAATGTGGTGAGTTAGCAGATAAGAGACAATGTATGTGAGCAACCAAATGGCTGCTGTTTTTCTTCTGCACTTCAAATAGCCCATAAGAATCTCTCCTGTGGTCTACTCTAATAGGGTATATACAGGAAGGGGAACTACAAGAAATTTAGTTCAGTCAATCTACGTCAACCCAATAAGAGGCCATCACAAACCTACTTGTGCCTTTATATTGAAAGTGAGTTTCTTGTAGCCAGCATATACGGTCATGTATCAAATAGTAATGTTTCAGTTAATGATGGGCTATATATGGAACCAATGGTGGTTCCATAAGATTACAAAACTGCATTTTTACTATACCTTTTCTATGTTTAAATACACAAATAATTATCATTGTGCTACACTTGCCTATAGTATTCAGTACAGTAACATGTTATACAGGTTTGTAGCCTACGAGCAATAGACTATATCATATAGCCTAGGTACATAGAAGGCTATACTGTCTAGGTTTGTGTAAGTACACATGATGATGTTCACACAATGAGGAAATCGCCTAATTAGGCATTTCTTAGAATGCATCCTTGTTGTTAAGCAATGCATGACTGTAGTTTGGTCTTGCTTTTTTTTTAAAAAAAAATGCAGTCTGACTACATTTAATTAGAGAATTTAGAACATTTACATTTAATGTGATTGTTGATATGATTGTGTTTAAATCTACCTTCTTTGTTTCTTTTCTAGTAGTACCACCTATTCTTTGTTCCCTTTTACTTCCTTCTTTTGGATTAATTAATTTTGATTCTATTTTTTATCCTTTGTTGGCTTAGTAGCTATAACTTCTAGTATTGTTTTTGTAGTGGTTGCTTTAGATTTTATATTACACATCTAATATTATACCATGTTATGTATAATATTAAAATGCTACGACAGTAAAGTTCCAGCTCTTCCCATTCTGGTCTTGGTCTTGTTTTTACACTTTTTACTTTTTTATTGTTATAAAGTCCATCATACTTTGTTTTGCTTTAGTCAGTAATATTTTAAAGAAATATTTTAAAGCCAGGCGTGGTGGCTCATGCTTGTAATCCCAGCACTTCGTGAGGCCAAGGTGGGAAGATCACCTGAGGTTGGGAGTTTGAGACCAGCCTGACCAACATGGAGAAACCCTGGCTCTACTAAAAATACACAATTAGCTGGGTGTGGTGGTGCATGCCTGTAATCCCAGCTACTCAGGAGGCTGAGGCAGGAGAATCACTTGAATCCGGGAGGCGGAGGTTGCGGTGAGCCGAGATTGCACCATTGCACTCCAGCCTGGGCAACAAGAGTGAAACTCCATCTCAAAATTTAAAAAAGAAGAAAAAGAAAAAGAAATTTTTAAATAAAAAGAAAAGGAGGCCAGGTGCAGTGGCTCACGCCTGTAACCCCAGCACTTAGGAAGGCCGAGGTGGGCTGATTGCTTGAGCTCAAGAGTTTGAGACCAGCCTGGGCAACATGGCAAAACCCTATCTCTACAAAAAAATTACAAAAATTAGCTAGATGTGATAGTGCGTGCCTATAGTCCCAGCTACTTGGGAGGCTAAGGTGGGAGGATTACTTGAGCCCAGGAGGCAGAGGTTGCAGTTAGCTGATACCTCGCCACTGCACTCCAGCCTAGGTGACAAAGTGAGACCCTGTCTTCCAAAAAAGAAAAAAGAAAAGGATTTATATTTACCCACATTATTTATCATTTCTGGTGTTCTTTATCCCATTGTGTAGATTCAGATTTCCCTGTGATATCATATTCCTTCTACCTGAAAACTTCCTTTAATATTTTAGTTCAGGTCTTTTTCTGATTAAGCTTTCAGTTTCTTATATCTGAAAAAAATATTTCACCTTTATCATGATTTTAATGGTTTTATTGAGATATAATTCAAATACCATACAATTCTCCCTTTTAAAATGTATATTTCAATATTTTTAGGATATACACAAGATTATGCATCCATTGCCACATTTCTGTTCTCCCTAAAGAAATCCTAACTTGCTTTATCTGTCACTTTCCATTTTCTCCTCCCACTTCCAGCCCTAAGCAACTATTAGTCTACTTTCTGTCACTACAGACTTGCCTATTCTGGATATTTCACATAAGTGGAATCATAAAATATCCAATCACCTTTTACTGTTTTTTTCACTTGCCGTAACATTTTCAGGGTTCATGCATGTTGTTGCTTGTATCAGTACTTCATTTCTTATTATTGCCAAGTAATTTTCCATTGTATGCATATATCATATTTTACTTATTCATTTATCACATGATGAATATTTGAATTATTTTCACTTTTTAATCATTAGGAATGCTATGAACATTTGTATACAAGTTTTGTGTGAATATAAACCTAGGAATAAAATTGATATGTCATGGTAACTCTATGTTCAATACACCTCCACTGTATGACAAATATTTTTGCTGGCTGGAGAATCCTAAGTTGACAGTTTTTTTCTTTAAGTATTTTAAAGTTGTTTCTACACTGTCTTCTTACATGCATTGTTTCCAGTTAGTAGTCTGTGATAATTCTAATCTTCATTCTTTTTTCCATATGTGTCTTTTTTCTCTGGTTGCTTTATTATTTTTCTCTTTATTACTAATTTGATTGTGATGTGACTTAGCATCATGCCTCTTATACTTGGCATTTACTGAGCTTCTTGAATCTGTGTGGTTTAGAGGTTTCATTACACTTGGGAAAGTTGTAGCCATTATTTCTTTGATTTCTTTTTTCTGTTCCCACTTACTTCCTTTGGGAACTCCCATTATGTGTGTATTAGGCTGCTTAAACTTGCCCTAAACTCCCTGAAGCTGTATTCACTTTTATTGGTCTTTTTAATTTGTTTCCTTTTGAATAGTTTCTATTGCTCTGCCTTAAGTTCATTAATCTTTCCTTCTGAAGTGACTAATCTGCTGTTAATTTCATTCAATGTATTTTTTCTTTCAGGCATTGTAGTTTTATCTCTAGAAGTTTGATTTACAGTTTAAAAATATCTTTCATGTCCCTTTTTAACATACTCAGGCTATAGTCTATCTTCTTGACCATAAGAAATATAATTACAATATCTGTTTTAATGTCCTTTAATTCTGTCATCTGTATTACTACTGAGTCTGTTTCTATTGATTACTTTTTTCATTATGGCTCATATTTCCTGCTTCTTAGCATATTTGGTAATATTTTTATTGGATCCCAGACATCATTAATTTTATCTCGTTAGGTACTGGATTTTTTTTTCTATATTTTTGTAAATATTCTTGAGCTTTGTTCTTGGAATTAAATTACTTGGAAAGAGTTTGATCCTTTGAGACCTGCTTTCATACTTGTTTTATACAGGATCAGAGCAGCTTTTAACCTAGGATTAATTTCATCCTACTGTTGGGACATTATCCTTCTGAATACACTATCTTACATCCACAAATTATGAGTTCTATCCACTCCGGCATGTGGGAATACAAACTCTTCCAAGCCCTATGTGAATCCCAATGGTTTTTCCTCCTAGAAAACTTGAATAGTTTCTTCACACACACACATGCTGTTCAGTACTTAGATGAAAACTCAAAGGGGATGCTCTTCAGATCTCCAGAGCCTTCTCTCTGTGCAGGCCTCTCTTCTTTGGTATTATGTCTCATGAACTCTAATAGCCATGATGTGCTTGAACTCACACTACCCCCTCCTAATACGCTAGATGAAAAACCCGGTTCTTATTATTCTGTCTTGCCCAAAAGCAGAAGTCTCCTTAATGGTATTTGATAAGGAAAGAGGGAAGACGATAAACACTTTTAAAGAAGACAATGGAAGGGAAGAGAAGAAATGAAAGAGGAAGAATAAGAATTGTTTACATAATTTTACTAGCATTGGAGAAAGCTTATGACAGTGCTAATGTTTACAAAAACAAAATCATACATACAATATGGTCACAATTATGAAACAAAACAAAAATAAAAACAAACCTGGGCCAGGACTGAGAGAGACACTAACAACACTTGCCCTTGGGAATAGGATTGTTCTTATTTTTAGTTTTTCTATATTTTCCAAAGTTTTAGAAATAATAATTTTATAGCATTTTTATATTGAAGGAGAAAAAAATGCAACTGAGATAAACTGGATCCACCTTAAAATAAGAAGGGAAATAAGGAGAAGAAGAGAATAAAATACCCTAAATTTTGTGACAATTTTTTAGGTAGAAGGATTCTATGGGTTGTCATATTAAGATTAGAAATTCCACTTTGTTGACTTATTGAAATGTTACCACCACCACCACCACCAAAATGTAGCCCTCAAGGATCCAAGAGACTTGTACTTCCAAATAAGTTGCTACACAATACTAAATAAGATTATCTTCTCACTTATACTGACCTAAAGACTCTCCAGTGATAGTCAGTAGCTAAAGATCCTCTGGCATCTGGCATGAATGCCAGAAATCTGGCTCTAGCTATCTAGATTCTTGACAATGTTTTGATAGCACAAATAAGTTTTCAGAGTGGAGGCTTAATTTTCCGGTGACATTTAAACGCTATACAATTCAAAGACAAAGAGGAAGTTATTTTAAACAGAGCAAGGAAGAACAAACAAATGTGTAGGGGTTGGTGCACACAAAAACCTGACTGTCTTTGCCAGACTTGTATGTAGCATGTTCTCCACTATGCTTCTCTTACATCTTGTGGATATAAATTCAGTGTTTGCAGTATTTAAAAAGACGTCGTGTAAAGATCATTTATCTGAATGAACGTAAAATAAGTCTTTCCCCCAAAATGCAAACATTTTGCCTCTTGTTCATTGATTCCCCAGCAAAATTCAGTGTTTCTTCTTCTATGTAAACCTTGTATTTGCTATGGCTAACTCAGTTTTCTGCTTTCCTGTTCATACATATTAAAGGACTCAATGACATAATCGGCTTTGCTTTTCACTCAGTTGCTTAGGGCTTATAAAAATAAAACACAAATACCCACAGCTGTTCTAGGCAATCACTCAGCTCTTTGGAAAGAAAATACAGATACAGAGACAGGTGGTTCTGCTCTAAGCACAACATTCAAAATTAAGAGTGGAGAGACTGCAGCTGTGTTTCCAGGAGAAAACTAGCAAACTCCAAGACTTTCTATGCTAAATACAGTTGCATATGGACACCCAGGATCAAGGGAGTGGCCTTTCTTGAGTCTTGCTTCTCCAGAGGTTGACCAAGATATCCAAAGTCTTACTCTATGGGGATATTTCAAGATTTATGATTGCTCAGTGGCGGTGGTTCAGCAGTCCAGATAATGGAGAGCTGACAGCATGCCGACTGTCAGATGGTGAGGTTAGCAAAGAACACACAAGGAAGTCTACCTGCCCTTCTGTCAGCTAGTCTGATTGCAATAAGAAATGAGTGATACTGTCTGGTTCTAGTCTTAATATACTCACAGCATCCAGCCTAGCCAAAGCTTCTGACTGCTACCCAAAGAATGTGAGACCACAGAAGCTATGACTCCTGTTTCAAAACTGGCTGTCCTTGCTGCCTCCAGCTCCCTTCAGCTGCCCCTAGAGCTTGCCTTACAACTCCTTCAATCTCAGTACTACTGTACAACTGTTTTCAACTTCACGCACTTCTCTGATTTCAAACTTACCACTGAATTGGGTTCGGAGTCCCTATGCCATCTCTAGTCCCAGGAACCACAGTTCTTGCCAGATTAGCCTTCTCCCAAGTGGTGGGAGACTCAAATAGCAGCTTAAACCTCTATATGATTTTTCTACCCTATATCCCCATAAAGCTTTTCCATATCAATCCAGCCATTGATTTATGGGCTATATTGGCACTTATCAAACATTTTTACAGCAATCCATCTATCCCACTCATTCTAATTTTCAGCAGAAAAAAGAATTTGAGAAGAATAATCAAGATTACAACGATACAAGAAAAAAATCGAACAAATGAAAAACCTAATGATGATTTTTTATACATGTTAATAAATATTATTATATGAATGAATATGAGCATAACAATAAAAGCCATTACCAATTCAAGTGAACACTGATAGTTGGGTGTGATGGCTTATGCTGTAATCCCAACACTTTGGGAATCCAAGGCAGGAGAATCACTTGAGGCCAGAAGTTCAAGACAAGTCTGGGCAACATAGTAAGGCCCAAAATAAAAAAATAAATTTAAAAAAGAACATTGTAATCTGCTTTTATGACTTTTGGGGTTTTTTGAGTTTTTTTTTTTTTTTTGGTGGGGGGAACAGTTTCCCTCTGTCACCCAGGCTGGAGGGCAATAGTGAGATCTCAGCTCACTGCAACCTCTGCCTCCTGGGCTTAAGCGATTCTCCTGCCTCAGGCTCCTGACTAGCTGGAATTATAGGCATGTGTTGTGATGCCCAGCCAATTTTTCTATTTTTAGCAGAGACGGGGTTTCACCATGTTGGCCGGGCTGGTCTCAAACTCCTGACCTCAAATGATCCACCTGCCTTGGTCTCCCAAAATGCTGGGATTACAGATGTGAGCCACCATGCTTGACTTGCTTTTATTAATTTGGATTTTTCGTTTTGTTTTGTTTGAAACGGTTTCACTATGTTGCCTGGGCTAGTCTTGAACTTCTGGGCTCAAGCAACCCTTCCACCTCAGCCTAATGAGAATTACAGGTATGTGCCACCATGTTTGCTCTGCTTTTATAAATTTGAATAATTTTTTTTTTTTTTCGAGACGGAGTCTCATTCTGTCACCCAGGCTGGAGCGCAGCAGCGCAATCTCAGCTTACTGCAAGCTCCATCTCCCTGGTTCAAGCCATTCTCCTGCCTCACACTCCCAAGTAGCTGGGACTACAGGTGGCTGCTGGCACGCCCGGCTAATTTTTTTTGTATTTTTTAGTAGAGACAGGGTTTCACTGTGTTAGCCAGGATGGTCTCGATCTCCCGACCTCATAATCCACCCACCTCAGCCTCCCAAAGTGCTGGGATTACAGGCGTGAGCCACTGCACCCAGCCAAATTTGTAGTAATTCTTAAGAGGAGAGAAGATTCTGGGAAGACAGCATAGTAGGAAGCACCATAAATCTGTCTCCTCAACTAGTAACAATTGCACTGGCAAAATCTGTCTGATATAAGATTTTTTGAACTCTGGCATCTATTAAAGGCTTGTAACTTCTAGGAAAAGGCACGGATGGTAAATTGAGGTTAATTTTGGTCAATTTCAGCTCTTATAACAGCAACAGCTACCCATCCCCCACCATGTAGTCCCACAGCAGACAGCTGTGTACATGTCCTGGAGAGCCTGCATGTAAACTGCAGAAGCCAGGATGAGCAAAAAGGATCATGTCTTCCAAATATCATGAGTCTGTGCTCTAATTGCTGATTGCTGCTTCTGATCACAGAGATGCAGAGAAAGTGGCAGGTGGCCATTGTTTTTGCACCTCCCCCCCTGCATTATTGCAATCCTGTCTCCCATGACTGAAGTGACTTCCAGGGCACTTAAGGGGCTGCCATTTTAACAACAACACCACCACTTTATTTTTCTTTGTTTCCTTTTTTTAGGAGCCAGGCACTGAAGACTAGGACTTTCAAAAGCAGCTGGATATATGAGGGAAATTAGAACATCACTGTACAAGCTCAGGGAAAGCCCAGGCTCAGAAAGAGCCTAAGAATACCCTTAAGTTCATGCTTCAGTCTGATCCTTGGCACAGAGATGGTGTTCAACAAACGACAAACAAAAACAAAACAAAACAAAAAAAACAGCAAACTTTGAGGAAGGGAGAGAATCTGATTTCTAGAGTTAACATACCATTAGATTAAAATGTCAGATTTCCACAAAAAATCACAAGGCATATAAAGAAACAGGAATACATGGCTCATTCAAAAGAAAAAACGAAACCAACAGAAACTGTTCTTAGAAAATACCTGATGGCAGATCTACTAGACAAAGACTTTAAAACAACTGTCTTAAAGATGCTCAAAGAAGTAAAGGAAGACATGGAGAAAGTCAAGAAAATGGTATATAAACAAAATGGAAATATCAACAATGTGATAGAAAACCTAAACACAAACTGCAAAGAAATTCTGGAACTGAAGAGTACAATAACTGAAATGAAACATTCACTAGAAAGATTCAAATGCAGATTTGAGTATTTGAGCAGACAGAAGAAAGGATCAACAAACTCAACAAACTTGAAGATAGGATAATGGAAAGTATTGACTTGAGTAACACAAAGAAATAAGAGTGAGGAAAAATTAACAGAGCCTAATGGACCTGTGTGATACAATCAAGCTAACCAATAAATGCATTGCGTGGGTCACAGAAGGAGAACAGAGAGAAGGAGAAGAGAGCTATTTGAAAAATAATGGCCAAGAACTTCCCAAAAGTAATGAAAGACATAAATATAAACATTCAAGAAGGTAAACTAACTCCAAGTAGGATTAACTCAAAGAGACCCATATTGAGACACAATACAATCAAACTGTTGAAAGCCAAAAAAAGAGAGAAAGCAGCAAGAGAGAAGCAATTTGTTATACACAAGGAATCCTCAATAAGATTTTCAGCAGATTTCTCATGAGAAAGTCTGGAGGCCAGCAGAAGTGGGATGATATATTTTAAGTGCTGAAAGAAAAAAAACCTGTCAACCAAGAATCTTGTATCTGGCAAAACTGTCCTTCAAAAGTGAGGAAGAAATTAAGACATTTCAGATAAACAAAAACAGAAGGAGTTTATTACCACTAGAGCTGCCCTACAAGAAATGCTCCAGGGAGTCCTGCAGGATGAAATGAAGGGACACTAGATGGTAACTTGAAGTCATATGAAGAAATAAAGGTCTTAGTTGAGGTAAGTATGTGAGCATTATAGAAGCTAGTATTATTGTAACAATGGCTTGTAATTCCACTTTTTGTTTTCTGTATGACTTAAGAGATTAATACATTTTAAAAGCAATTATTAATCTAAAACCTGTAATTATTGTAACTTTGGTTTGAAACTGCACATTTTGTTTTCTACATAATTTAAGACATGCATTTTTTAAAGTATTTGTTTTTTATATTACAATGCATTATAATTGTATTATAATTATTTTTATAATACAATGTATTATTGTTTTTATAATACAGTGTATTATAATTATATTCTAATTGTTTTTATAATACGATGTATTCTAATTGTTTTTATAATACGATGTATTCTAATTGTTTTTATAATACGATGTATTCTAATTGTTTTTATAATACGATGTATTCTAATTGTTTTTATAATACGATGTATTCTAATTGTTTTTATAATACGATGTATTCTAATTGTTTTTATAATACGATGTATTCTAATTGTTTTTATAATACGATGTATTCTAATTGTTTTTATAATACGATGTATTCTAATTGTTTTTATAATACGATGTATTCTAATTGTTTTTATAATACGATGTATTCTAATTGTTTTTATAATACGATGTATAAAGATATAATTTTGTGACATCAACAACAAAAAGAATAAGGATACAGATATAAAGGAGCAAAAATTTTGTATGTTATTGAGGTTAAACTGGAATATTCAAATTTGAGTGATATGCCTTGAGGATGTTAAATGTAACCCTTGATAACCAAAAGGAAATAGCTATAGAATATACACAAAATAAAAAGAGAAAGAAATTTAAACATTTCACTACAAACAGTCAACTAAACACAAAAGAAGATATGAGGAACAAAAATGTATAAGACAAATGGAAAACAAATAGCTAATTGATAGATGTCAGACCCTTCTCGTCAGTAATTACTTTAAATGTAAATGGATAATACTCTCCAAAGACAGATTGAAAGAATGCACTTAAAAAAAGATCCAACTATGTGCTATCTACAAGATCCTCATTTTAGATCCAAAGACACAAACAGGTTGAAAATGGAATGATAGAAAATAATATTCCATGAAAATAGTAACCAGAGGAGGGCAACGGAGGATATGCTAATAACATACAAAATAGATTTTAAATAAAAAAAAGTTTACAAGAGACAAAGAAGGATATTATAATAAAAGGTTCAATACAGCAAAAGATAACAATTATAAACAGCTACATAACTAAGACCACTAAAACATATGAAGTAAAAATTGACAGAGTTGAACATTGATGAAATAAATTGAAGACAAAAATAAATGGAAAGATATCTCATGTTCATGCATTGGAAGAATTAATATTCTTAAAAAGTCCATGCTACCCAGAGCAACCTATAGATTCAATGCAATCCCTATTAAAATTCCAATGACATTTTTTGCAAAAATAGATAAAACAATTCAAAAATTTGTATGGAACCACAAAAAAACTCTGAATAGCCAAATCAATCTCAAGCAAGAACAAAACTCCAGGCATCACACTACGTAATTTTGAAATATACTACATAGCTACAGTAATCAAAACAACATTGTACTGGTGCAAAAAACAGAAATAAAAACCAATAGAACAGAAGAGAGAGCCCAGAAATAAATCCATACATTTATGGTCAACAGATCTTCAACAAGGATGCTAGGAACACACAATGGGGGAAGAACAGGCTCTTGAATAAATGGTATTGGAAAATCGTATATCTGCATGCAGAAGAGTGAAACTGGACCCATATCTCATACCTTATACAAGAATCAAGTCAAAATGGATTAAGGACTTAAACTTAATACCTGAAACTGTAAAACTACTAAAAGAAAACATAGGGGGAAAGCTTCTTGAAATTGGTCTGAGCAATGATTTTTTTTTTTGGATATGACCCCAAAATGACAGGCAACAAAAGAAGCAACAAAAGAAAAAAATAGACAAATGGGATTACATTTTCACTTAAAGTCTTCTACACAGCAAGGAATACAATCAGTAGATGAAGAGACAACATACGGAATGAGAGAAAGTATTTGCAAGCCATACATTTGATAAGGGGTTAATATCCAAAATATATAAGGAACTCAAACAACTCAACAGCAAATAAATAAATAAAACCCAATTTTGAAATGGGCAAAGGATCTTAATAGACATTTCTCAAAATAAGACATAAAAATTGCCAAATGTATTTGAAGAAAATGCTTAAGATCATAAGTCATGAGGGAAATGCAAATTAAAATCACAATGAGATATTGTCTCACACCTGTTAGAATGGCTATGATCAAAAAGACAAAAGATAACAAGTGTTGGTGAGGATGTGGAGGGAAAGGAACCCTTGTACACTGTTAATGGGAATGTAAATTAGTATAGCCATTATGGAAAACAGTATGGAGTTTTCTCAAAAAAAAAAAAAAAAAAATAGAAGCCAGGCCCAGTGGCCTGTAATCCCAGCACTTTGGGAAGATGAGGAGGGCAGGTTTCTTGAGGTCAGGAGTTTGAGGCCAGCCTGGGCAACATGGTGAAACCCCATCTCTACTAAAAATACAAAAATTAGCCAGGCATGGTGGCGGGCGCCTGTAATCCCAGCTACTCAGGAGGCTGAGCCAAGAGAATCACTTGAACCTGGGAGGCGGAAGTTGCAGTGAGCTGAGATGTCACCACTGCACTCCAACCTGGGTAACAGAGTGAGACTCTGTCTCAAAAAAAAAAAAAGAAATTAAAAATAGAATTACCATATGGTTCATCAATCCAAGTTAGGGAAATATAATATATCCAAGGCAAACAAAAGTCTCATCTCACACAGTTATCTGCATTGCCATCTTCATTGCAGCATTTATTCTTTACAATAGCCAAAATATAGAAACAACTGTTGTTTGTCAACAGATGAATGGGTCACGAAAATATGGTGGGTATGTGTGTGTTTGTGTGTGTGTATGCATATATATGTATATGTACATGTACATATATACGTATACATGTATATGTATATATATACGTATATATGTATATGCACATATGTATGTATATACGTATATGCGCATATATAAGTATATGTACATATATGTATATGTACATGTGTATATATGTATATGTACACATGTGTATTGTGTATATGTACATGTGTGTACATATATGTGTGTATGTATGTATATGTGTGTGCATATATGATAGAATACTATTCAGACTTTAAAAGAGAAGGAAATCTTGTCATTTGCTACAATATAGATGAACCTGGCTTAGGCTAAGTGAAATAAGCCAAGCATAGAAAGACAAACACTCCATGATCTCACTTATATGTGGAATCTAAAAGAGTTTAACTCATAGGAGCGGAGAGTAGAATGGTGGTTGCCAGAGGCTGAAGGGAGGGGTGCCAGAGGAAAGGGAGGTGTTGGTCAAAGGATATAATGTTTCAGTTAGACAGGAGGAATACGTCTAGTACTGGAAGTTCTAGCCATGGTAATTAAGCAAGAAAAAGAAATAAAAAGCATCTAAATTGGAAAGCAAGAAGTCAAATTATCTTCATCCACAGATGATAGTAATCCTTAATATCAGTACTATGCTAAGCCATACTGGAGCCTGTGACAAAAAGAAAAGTCAGTGATACTGATCCTATTTTTATTTTAAAATTTGATGCTTTGTTTGTCATTGGATGTTTGCATTCATTTTTATTTTTAAAATACTGCATTAAAGTACGATTTCTTTTGAGTAATGAGTTTTTTGGTGCTCCCTTATATTTTGGATTCAGGATGAGTGCCTCACTTGCTTGACCCCAGCCTGGGCCTTATTTAATACTCAGCATGACTATGTAGTAGTCTTAGTCATACCTGAAGATTATGTCATTTGCTTATGAGAATGGAAGGAAAATCTTACATCTATCGATCCTTTTCCAATCCATCTGGAGACTTTTTCCCATCTAGGACCTTTCCACTTGCTTGTCTTTAAGTCTGAATTACTCTTCACATCTTCACATAGTTGGCTGCCTCTCCTCCTTCTCAAATCAAGTGTCTTCTCAGAAAAACTTTCACCAAACCACTTCTTCTAAAAATAGGTCTCCTTTATTATTTTCAACCACAGAATCCTATTTGTATATTCCAAAGCACTTAAAAATTTGTACGTATGAACTTGTTTGCTGACCTCTTTATCATGTGTTTCCCCCATTACTCTATACACTCCATGAGGGCAAGGACACTATCTGTCTTGTTCACCATTATGTCACCATCACCTAGCAGAGAGCCAAGCACATGGTAGGTTCTCAGTGTATATTCATTGAATGGATGAAGAAGCTAAGGAAACATAGAAACACAGATAGGTTGGGGACCTTCATGAGCAAGAAGGAAGCTTTTGTTCTGCTTCATGCTGAACATCTGGAATGCCACCACCTGGTCAATTGCCCACCATCCACCAGGGACACAAGCTCCTCAAAGTAAATCAAGTGGTGAGCATAGTTTGGGAAATGTGACCTGGATGAGATTCAGTTATAGTTGAAGGCTTGGCTGGTGGTTACAAGAGAAAGTGCTAGTCAGGGAAGAAGCTGTATGGGGAGGAGCGTTCTTGGGCCGGGGTAAATGGAAGTCATAACCAAATCTCAAGGAGTTTACACAATGTCAAATCACACTAGGCAATAGCTTTAGCTTTGAATGCTTTCAGGCCTGGCATGAACGAGGTACAGTAAGGAGCCAGAAGGCACTGTATGAACCAAGGGCTCCCCTCCTCTCGATACTACAAGGTTATATAAGCAAATACACCAAGAGACATATTTTGTCAAATGCTCTTTCTGCATCCATTTAGATGATCATATGGGAGGAGAAGAAGGGTAAAAACTGAAAGACCAAAGATCCAAAAGATGATTTAAATCATTGCACTGGGCTAAATTTGTTTTTTTTCCTTCCTCCTGCCTTGCAAGAAATTGTAAAATAGACAACTTACGTTTTGGAAAACTAAAATATCTAATTTTCTTAACAGATTCAAGTGACAGTGTAAGAACATTAAAAGATTTCACAGCAGGTGAATGAAAGAATCCTGGTGGACTATGGTTTGGGAAACCAAATCATAAACCATGGGTCTATATGGCTTATTTAAATGCTATTCATTACTGCCTTCTTGTCTGGTTTTAGGATGATTGACTTATAGGTCCCTAGAGCTGGGAGAAACTTGGTTATCAGCCAGGTTTGTTCTGCCCATGCACAGCAAGTCAATCACTGAGAAGAAGAGTTTTGCAAAAGAGAAAGAGTTTATTTACAAGGCAGCTAAGCAAGGAGGCAGGAAAACAGGTCTCAAATCTACTTCCCCAAAAATAGGGCTTGAGGGTTCTTATGGGATAGAAATCTGGGTAGTCCAATGTATGGGTAAAGGTGATTGACAGGTAGTAAAGGTGAGGTAATTGGGGTTTCTGTGCAAATGTAATTGAGCTACATGCTTTTCACAGGACACATGTGCAGAAAATGGTGGTATTATATTGATCTGAGGTGAAATTTTGGCCCTCTGACATCAAAATGTCACTCTATAGGCACCTGCACAGGCCCAGCTGAAGGGTCAGTGGTCTCAACCAGCTTCAACTGAACAAGAGCTGCCCCATAATTCCTGAAAAACAACGTTAAACACCCATTACTATAATGACCCACAGTCAGAGATGTTATCTGTAAGGAAGCTAGTGGGAGTTTTAAGATCAACTAGAAGTAAGGGATTAAAAGCAAGCAAAGCAGGTTAGTGTTGGTGGGCTTAATCAGCTTAGCCCTTAGTTTCACTTTAGTGCTGATGTATTTCATCCTTCCTCATTTCACAAATGAGGAAACAGATCTTGTGATTTGTTCATCCCAATTTGATTCCTTTAAGAAGCCCATCCCCACCTAAGCAAGACATATTAGAATTCATTTGAAAGAAATCCTCCTCCAGGTTACATGGAGTCCCCCTGCCTTTCACCTGCCCTGCACCAGGCTCTCAATTTCTGTTAATTCTTCATGCAGCCCCTGTATCTGATGCGTAACAGTGCAGGATCTCCCTCTTCAGTGTGCTCTGACTGCCGAGCCTGCTCCATTTCTAAGCAGTTGCTCTTGCTTCAGCTCTGTGGTGATGTAATCTTATGAAGAGCTTTCTAGGTAATCTTCCCCCTGGTTTGATCTGGCCCCCTGGACTTCACACTGGTATATTGACCAGTAGGCTATCTTCTCAGGTCTGTCTTGACCTTGGCCATGAGAATAGATTTTTTAAAAATGTTTATACCTCTTGATTTCTTCAACTAAGATTATGTATTTCTTGAAACAAAGATTATTAATCTTCATTTTCTTCCCCACACTACCTAATACAGTTCCTGGTGATAAAAATATTAGTTAATTGATTTAATTTATTCCCTGACCACCAATACAGCCCTCACATTATATTCTGAGTGAGCAGAGTAGGCAGCTGCTGGTGTGATATAAATTTAGAGTTTAGGAAAGCTCTCCCAGCCCAAGGACTATTTCCCTCTGCCAGGATACCTAAAATAACCACATTACTCACTCCTTTGAGTCAAGGCCTTGAAAATTCTTGTTAAAATGCAAATGTCATCTGGGAGGGATAAATTGAAGCTATCAATGCCTATTAATAACATAGAATATTATTAGCTTAGCAGAGAATAAGAAAGATCTAGAATATAGAAGGGCAGGCTTAAGAAAGCCCCCAGATTTAGGACCCAGTGAAAACAAGAATAGCATTTTGGCAATAGGTGGATGCATTCTGAAAGAAACAAGGATCTCAGAAAACTAAAATAAGATGAGAGTAAAAAAGGACCTGTTATAGCACCAAAAAAAAGATTAATAATAACAGCTAATTTTTTTTACAGAGATGGGGTCTCCCTATGCGGTCCAGGCTAGAATGCAATGGCTATTCACAGGCATAATCATAGCGCACTACAACCTTGAACTCTTAGGCTCAAGCATTCCTCCTGCCTCAGCCTCCCGAGTAGCTGAGACTACAGGTCCATACCCAAATAACAGCTAATATTTTAAAGTACATACTCTATGCCAGGTAGTGGTCTAGGTGCTTTGCATGTATTTCTTCACTTTTCATCTTTTCATATGAGATAGACATAATTATTCATCACTTTCAGGTGAAGAAGCCAAGGTAGAGAGATATTTATTAATTACGGCCGGGCGCGGCGGCTCATGCCTGTAATCACAGCACTTTGGGAGGCTGAGGCAGGTGGATCGCTTGAGGTCAGGAGTTCTAGACAAGCCTGGCCGGCATGGCAAAACCCTGTCTCTACTAAATATAAAAATTAATTGGACGTGGTGGCCCACACGTGTAATCCCAGTTACTTGGGAGGCTGAGGCACAAGGATCACTTGGACCCTGGAGGCAGAGCTTGCAGTGAGCCAAGATCCTGCCACTGCACTCCAGCCTGGGTGACACTGAGACTCTGTCCAAACCACCCCCCTGCCACCCCCAAAAAACAAAATCAAGACATTGATTTGTCCAATGTTAGAAAGCTAGTAAGGGTGTGTACAGATGGAATTTGGACAAGCTGTCTGGTTCCAGGATCTCTTTGTTGAACCTCTGTGCCACAGGGTCACTGTGTTTGGTTGTTGCTTTCATTAATATGGTCCTGATTTGAATCACAGAAAGGTGCTGTTCACTCATCTCAGTCTCCCTTATCTACATTCGAGTAGTTTCCCAGTCCTAAAGACTCTATCTTTCAGTGTGTCTATTCCTTTCCATTTCTCCTACAACCTAGCTCAAGTTCCCTTTATTTCTTTTCTAGAAAGCAATCACTGCATGCCAGGCACCATGATATCTTATCTCATTTAAGCTTTCAATGAAATACTAGTAATTTCTACAGGAAGAAACTGAGGCACAGGAAGGTTAGTCACCTGCCCCACTTCCCAAAGTCACTCTATAAATATTACTCTTGGGATTTGCACCCCAGAGTCTGACTTCAGAGCCCATACTCATATTTACCATGTGATCTAACTACCTGGCTATCCTAAGAGCTTCCTACCTTGCCTCCCTTTTGCTGGTCTTTGCTTTGCCCCATCCCCACACCACAAACAATAAAGTCTACTTTGTTACTTTGTCCACACTGACTCCTAATCTGTCATTCAAGGCTATGGATGCTGAGACATCCACCTCATGCCACTCCAGACATAAGTACCTACAGAAAAGTCACTGATACATTTGATTACATTAAAAAAAAATGTTGGCCAGGCACAGTGGCTCACACCTGTAATCCTAGCACTTTGGGAGGCCAAGGGGGGTGGATCACCTGAGGTCAGGAGTTTGAGACCAGCCTGGCTAACATGGTGAAACCCCCGTCTCTACTAAAAATATAAAAATTAGCCGAGCGTAGTGATGCACGCCTGTAATCCCAGCTACTCAGGAGGCTGACACGGGAGAATCGCTTGAACCCATTTCACTCCAGCCTGGGTGACAGAGCGAGACTCCATCTCAAAAAAAAAAAAGTGACATAGGAGGGAAAACAGGCAATTTAGAGGCTTAAAGCCAATGAAAAACGTTTGAACTTAATCATAGTTGAAGAAATACCGGGCTGGGCATGATGGCTTACACCTGCAATTCCAGCACTTTGGAAGGCCAAGGCAGGAGAATCACTAGAGTCCAGGAGTTCGAGACCAGCCTGGGCAACATAGTGAGTCTCCATCTCTACAAAATACTTAAAAATTAGCCTGGCACAGCAGTGTGCACCTGTGGTCCCAGCTACTTGGGAGACTGAGATGGGAGGATCACTCAGGCTCAGGAGGTTGAGGCTGCAGTAAGTCACCCTGGGCAACACAGCAAGACCCTGTCTCAAAAAGGATGGAAGGAAGGAAGGGAGGGAGGGAGGGAAGGAAGGGAGGGAAAGAAAGAAGGAAGAAAGAGAGAAAGAAAGAGAAGAAAGGAAGAGAAAAAAAAGAAAGAAAGAGAGGAAGGAAGGAAGGGAGGGAGGGAAAGGAGGGAAAGAAAGAGAAGAGGGAAAGAGAAAAAGAGAGAAAGGGAGGAAGGGAGGGAGGGAGGAAGGAAGGAAGGAAAAGGAAGGAAGGAAGGAAAAGAAAGAGATGGAGAAAGAAAGAAAGGCAGAAAGAAGGAAGGAAGGAAAAGGAAGGAAGGAAGGAAAAGAAAGAGATGGAGAAAGAAAGAAAGGCAGAAAGAAGAAAGAAAGAAAGAAAGAAAGAAAGAAAGAAAGAAAGAAAGAAAGGAAGGGCGGGAAGGCTGTTTAAATTTTTTACTTTTTATTTTGAGACGGAGTCTCACTCTGTCACCCAGGCTGGAGTGCAGTGGTGTGATCTCCGCTAACTGCAACCTCCACCTCCCGGGTTTAATCAATTCTCCTTTCTCATCCTCCCGAGTAGCTGGGATTACAGGTATGCACCACCACAGCTGGCTAGTTTTTGTATTTTTAGTAGAGATGGGGTTTCACCATGTTGGCCAAGCTGGTCTCAAACTCCTGACCTCAAATAATCCACACACCTCGCCTTCCAAAGTGCTGGGATTACAGGCAGGAGCCACAGCACCTGGCCTGACATGGTATTATTTCTTACCTATTGGTTTGGACAAAATTTTTAAGATTGATACCTAGTCTTGGAGAGAGTGGAAAAAGGGGTCTTTATAGACTATAGTTTGGAAAGTAAATTAGTGCAGCTTTTTTGTAGGGCAATTTAAGATTATTTACCAAAATGTAAAAAGCACATACCATTTGACTGAACATTTCTATAACAAAAAAATGTCTTCTATGGACATAGTTAAACAAGAATAGCTGCTCTAGGATGTTCACTGTAGCAATTTTTGGTAAGAAACCCCAATTACTGGTAAGTGGGTCATAGAAAATAAATTGTGATGTCATGAATACATTTCCAAAGATTATCTATGCTAAACTGCAATGGTCCCCAAATTAGGTTATAATCACCAAGAAAATATTATACCTAATATTTAATATATATTTATGTATTTTAACTTACCCTTCTTAAATCTACTTTTATGTATGTTTTAAAGTGTACATGATAGATTAATGTAGTGGTGTAGGTATATGATTTATAAATAAACATACATATGTTGGCATTAAATGACAAAAAGTGTTTGTTGTTGGGAATGCAGCAATTCAAATTTGTGCTGGAGATTGATATACAGGGTAAAGATCAAATGCCGTAGCATGTCACCCATACAAGGCCTTCAGCAACAGGGCTTTCAATTACCCTACTTCTCTCACCTCCTTTTCCACTCCTTTTTCTCTTCCCCAACCCAAGGCAGCATATGGCCCAGGAAACCAATTTACTCACGGGTTCTTAGTTATGTGTGTCTCTTGTGCTCCTACATGTTTCGCTGGGTGTACCAAGAACTCAAGGCCTTGACTAATCTTTACCAGGGCCATTTCTCAGGGTTATGTCTGAAGCAAGCAGCCTTCAGGGATGAGGCAATGTCTCCCTCTGGGACAAAGAGCAAGGATGTGGGGCCCCACTCAGAACCCTGGAGTTGGTATAAAGATTATTTTAAGTTGAAAACATTAGAGATTCAATAGATGCAGAAAGCCTTGTTGGAATGTCCCTTATCTGACTAAAAGCAACAACTTCTAGGAAATGAGGCTACCATAAACTCCCTCTTCAGGGTGGGTCTTACCACCAGAAAAAAAGGCCAAGAGCAAATCTACCATAAGTACTCTTTCCACAGGAGTTATATGGCCATGGAGAAGATGGAAAAGACCACTAGCACCCACATAAACAAACTTTATCACCAGCTTTCTTATCTCCCAATTTGTTGCCCAGAAACCAATCTGTTTTTACAATGGAAGCCCTTTCTCCTCCCTCCTTTTCTTTAAGTTAGGTATATGCACCTCTAACTTTAACCACTTAATGAAGCTAGCTACTTTTTTGGTTAATTCCCATATGCATACAAATAAAACCTTTTTTCCTCCTGTTAATCTGTCTTTTGTCAGATTAATTTGCAGGCCCTCATTTAAAGAAATTAAGAGAATAGAGGAAAATTTTTCCCTCCCTGACAATGCACATGTTGCTTGCCATGATATAGATAATATAGCCCTTCGTAACTTACCCAGGAGTCTCATATCTTCTGCCAACATCCATGAAACCATAACAAACTCCGTAAATAGGGTGTAAGTAGATTAAAGATAAATCTTAGACTCAACAATGGAACATTTTCCTCCCTTCTATTACACTGCCCACAATTCCCTTAGCTTGAAATATGTTTTCTCCAGTCTTTGCTTCTTTGTGACTTCTTTTTTTACTTTCTTTTATGGATAATATAGTGTTTAAATCCATTTGTTTCCTACTGACTTCAAAATTATACTTTATATATTTATTCTCAGATGAATCACCCTTAGGTTATGCATAGGCTTCCCTCTGAAAAGTTTCATCAGTATCTCCTTACTTCTCTCAAACTACAAAGACGTCAGAATGCTTTAACACAAATAATATGTCCACTTTTTCCATGTTATCTATTGTCAATGAAAAGAATCAAACTCTGTAAAATATCTAAAGAAGTTTATTCTTAGCAAAATATAAGTGACCATGGCCCAAGAGGTCCTAAGAACATGTCCCCATTGTGGTTAAGTTACAGTGCTTGGTTTTACGTGTTTTAGGGAGACCTAAGACATCAACCAATAAATGTAAAGTACACATAGGTTTGGTCTGCAAAGGTGGGACAATTAGAAGCAGTGGGGCTTACAGGTCATTGGTGGATTCAAAGATTTTCTGATTGGCAATTGGTGGAAAGAGTTATTATCTGAAGACCCAGATTCGATAGATAGGAGTGTCTGGGTTAAGATAAGGGGTTGTAGAGACCAAGGTTCTTGGTAATGTAGAGGAAGCCTGCAAGTAGCAGGCTTCAGAAAGAATAGATAGTAAATGTCTCTCATTAGACCTTAAAAGATGCCAGATTCTTGGTTAAATCTCTTCTGGCTCAGAAAAAAACCTGAAAAGGGAAGAGGATTCTTTACAGAATATAAATTTCCCCTACAACAGGCAGCTTTGCAGGGCCATTTCAAAATACTTCAAAGAAATATATTCCACTGCACTCCAGCCTGGGTGACAGAGCAAGACTCCGTCTCAAAAAAAAAAAAAAAAAGAAATATATTTTGATGTAAAATACTTAGATACTTTCAGGGCCTGCTCCCTGTCATGTGATGCTTTACTAGAGTCAGGTTGGAATTTGATATCTTATTGCTACAAATAATCTATTTTGTCTTAAGATCTCTGTTTTAATGTTAATGCTGATCAGTTGTGCCTGAATTCCAGAGGGAGGAGAGTTATGATGAGGCCTGTCCAGAACACTCTTACCATTATGACCTGAAATTGTGTTTTTTGTTTTGTTTTTTGTTTCTTTATGTTTCTTTCAAAACCTCCTTGGCTGAGAGCAGGGGTCCATTTAGTTGGATGGGGAGCTTAGAATTTTATTTTTTGGTTTATATATTGTTGTCTTTTATTTTAATTTTACCTCATTTTATTTCCCTCCCCTTTTATTCATTTTTAAAATTGTTTTGTTTTGTTTTTGCTAAAAACAGTTATTCAGATTCACCCCATGCTTACCAAATGTTTTACTCATCATTACTTCATGCATCCCAATCCTTCTTTCTAGGTTTAATCTCTTTCTTGTATTGAAGTATATCCTTTAGTAGTTCTTTCAGCAATGGCCTGTAAGTGGTAAATTATTTCAGCTACTTCATCTAAAACACCCTTATTTCATCCTCACTCTTTGGAGACCATTATAGCAAACGTTTTTAAAACTTTAGCATGCATAAAAATAATCTGGGGAAGTTTGTTAAATGCAGTTTCTCAGGTCCCTTTGAGTTCTGTTTTAGTAGTTTTGGAAGGAAGGGGCCAGGAATCTACCTTTTCTACTAACTCTTCAAGTAATTCCGATGTAACTATGTCAAGCCTACACTTTGAGAAGAAATTAGGCTATAGACAGAGATAGCCATGGAAAAGATTTTTTGTTTTTTTACATTTTTAAATAAAAGTAATACATGCTCATTAAAGACATTTTTAGGACAATAGAGAAATAGGGAAGAAAAAGTCACTTAATTCTATCCAAATACAATTACTGCCAGTATTATGAAATAGAATTGATCCTCACCATGCAGAGGATCTGCAAATGCAGATTCTATATTTGCAAATTCTGCCTACCCCTAAAATTTATTTGTAACCCAAAAATCAAAACTTGTGGTCATTCATGGACATGCAGACAGCAATGAAAAGTTTGAGTCATCTGCCCAACCTGCGGGTGCTCCTAACTGATATCAAAGAAGGTCCTGCTCTGCCTTCTTGTTTCAGCTCCCATATAGATGTGATCAGAGGATGCAGAAGGTAGTGGGGCGGGGCAGAGTAGTTCAAGAAGCTCTAGCTCTGGGGCCGGTAGGACAGGGGCAGCCCATGCTGACATTTATTGCAACAGCCTTAGGCAAGTCTCTTAACACTTTTGAACCTCATTTTTTTTTCTTTGTAAAATAAAGAAAATAAAATCTACCAAGATGACTTGTTTTTAGGATTTAAGATTATAATCTATGTGAGATATGTGATATATGTGTGTGTGTATATCTATGTGAGATATATAGAAACACGCATGACTCACATAGAAACAATGACTCAGTATTCACTAATTCAGTGTTCACAGACTTTATGGAACATAACTACATCAAGAGAATCAACCATATTTCCTTCTAGACTTTTTAATATGTGTAAATTTTTTGCAATGTTGCTGTTGAGATTTATATGATGCATTTATAAGGTTAGCTTCTCCCACTCATGATCATCTTCCTCTAGTGTGGTGGTTTCAACCTGGCTGCACATTAGAGTCACCTGGGAAGCTTTAGAAAACACTGATGCCAGCCAGGCATGGTGGTTCACGCCTGTAATCCCAGCACTTTGGGAGGCCAAGGTGGGTGGATCACCTGAGGTTGGGAGTTCAAGACCAGCCTGGCCAGCATGGTGAAACCCTGTCTGTACTAAAAATACAAAAATTAGCCAGGGATGGTGACAGGTGCCTGTAATCCCAGCTACTCAGGGAGCTGAGGCAGGAGAATCGCTTGAATCCGGGAGGCAGAGGTTGCAGTGAGCCGAGATCGTGCCATTGCACTCCAGCCTGGGCAACAGAGCGAGACTCCATCTCAAAAATAAATAAATAAATAAATAAATAAATAGAAAACATTGATGCCCAGACCCCATCCACAGACATTCAGATTCAATTGTTACAAGGCTGGTCCCAGGCATTAGCTGCATTTAAGAGCTCCAGATTGTTCTAATGAACAACCTGAGGTCAAATCTCTGTTTAATCTATTTGGAAAGGAAGCCCCTGGTCTCAGTGCACTTTGGAGTCATCCATTTGGCAGCCCCCTCTCCCTATAGTGTCCTGCTCCCCATCTCCCTATGGTGTCCTTCTCCCCCACTCCCTGCTCTGTTCTTGCCATAGCTCTTTCTTCTGCTTGTCAGTGCCTGGAACTCAGGCCTACTGTCCTTCCCAGGGCAATGCTGCCATTTGTGCCACTGATCTGGTAGAAGGGTGAGGTAGGAAAGGCCCTACAGTGCCTTTACTAACTCACCTCTTAGTCTCCTCACAACAGTGTCCCACAAGGCTGGAAGAGAATAGCAGGCTTTACTGGGAGATTGGAGGCAATGAAAGGAGACTGCAGAGCAAAATGAAAACTGCCAATCAGGCACCAAAAGTGATTGCTTCAATCGTCTAAGGAAAAATCACCACCACCACCCAAAAAATGTTCACCCAGACCCCTGCCTCCTGCCCTCTTCAGTCCTTATCAATCCATAGGACACACCCTTAGTAGGATGTTTCCCAAATATGAGTTTCTGAGTCTAGAATAACATTCCATAAACAATGGAAAGGGATCTTTCTACCATTGTGAGATAAAGATATACTTCTTTTTTTCTTCCTGACAGTTCAGCAGGTAACCACTGAATCAAATGCACACACACACACACACACATGCGCACATGCATAGAGAGAGAGAGAGGGAGAGAAAGAGATAGAGAAAGAGAGAGAAATTCACAGATAAAGCACATATCATGGATGTAGAGAAACATTTTCCTCAGTGTGCATTAACATAGCTCCCATATATATTGAAGATGATCTTTTACTTTATTATTCCAGCAACTTCAGCCTGGCTACCCCACAACTATTACTTAAACTCCTGCTTAGAAATCCTTCCTAGAGGCCTGTTAGTGTTTAATTGTCCCATTTATGCATCTTTCTTAAGCATCACAGCCACATGCCTCAATGGCCATGCTTTGGGTGCCACAAAGAAATAGCAAAACATTCATAAAATCTGCCCAGTTCAATGTCCTGAAGGATTTCCCTTTTGTTTTCTTCTAGTAGTTTTATAGTTTGAGGTCCTACCTTAAAATCTTTCATCCATTTTGAGTTAATTTTTCTATATGATGAGAGATAGAGGTCTAGTTTTATTCTTCTGCATATGGATATCCCATTTTTCCAACTCCATTTATTGAAGAGGCTATCCTTTCCCCAGTGTATATTATCAGCACCTTTGTCAAAAACTGGTTGGCTGTAAATATGTGGATTTATTTCAGAGTTCTTTATTCTGTTCCACTGGTCTATGTGTATGTTTTTCTACCAATACTATGCTGTTATGGTTACTATAGCTTTGTAGTGTTATAGATTTTGATGTTAGATAGTGTGATGCCTCCATCTTTGTTCTTTTTACTCAGGGTTTCTTTGGCTACTTGGGGTCTTTTTTGGTTCCACACAAATTTGAGAATTGTTTTTTCTATTTCTGTGAAAAATGTCATCAGTATTTTGATAGGGACTGTGTTGAATCTGTAGATTGCTTTTGGTAGTATGGTCATTTTAAAAATATTAACACTTCTAGTCCATGAACATAGGATGTATTTCCATTTTTTGTGTGGCTTTTTCAATATCTTTCATCAGTGTTTTGTAGTTTTCATTGTAGAGATCTTTTGCGTCCTTGGTTAAACTTACTCCTAGGTAAAATTTTTGTAGTGGGGACAATTTGACTTCCTCTTTTCCCATTTGGATGTCCTTTGTTTCTTTCTCTTGCTCCAACTAGGATTTCCAGTAGTGTGTTGAATGAGAGTGGTGAAATTGGGTATTCTTGTCTTGTTCCATTTCCTAAAGAAAAAGACTTCAGTTTTTCCCCATTCAGTATGATGTTAGCTATAGGTTTGTCATATATGGACTTTATTATGTTTAGGTATGTTCCTTCTATGCCCAGTTTGTTGAGGACTTTTATCATGAAGTGATGCTGAATTTTATCTAATGCTTTTGCTGTGTCTATTGAGATGCTCATGTGGATTTTGTCCTTAATTCTGTTTATGTGAGGTATCATGTTTATTGATTTGCATATATTGAACCATCCTTGCATCCCTGGGATAAATCCCACTTATCCTCACGTATTATCTTGTTGATGTGCTGTTGGATTGCATTTGCTGGCATTTTGTTGAGGATTTTTACATCTATGTTCATCAGGGATATTGGCCAGTTGTTTTTTTTTTTTTTTTTTGTCATGTCCATGTCTGGTTTTGGTATCAGGGTAATGCTGGTGTCATAGATCAGGGAGTTTAGAATAATTCCCTCCTTTTCAATTTTTTGGAATACTTTGAGAAAAATTGGTGTTAGTTCTTCTTTAAAGATTTGGTAGAAGTCAGCGTGAAGTCACCTGGTCCTAGGCTTTTCTTGATTGGGAGACTTTTTACACTACTAGTGGGAACCTAAATTATGAGAGTCATTACAGAAAACAGTATGGAGATTCCTTAAAAAACTAAAAATAGAACTACCATAGGATCCAGCAATCCCACTATTGGGTATTTATCCAAAGAAAAGGAAATCAGTATACTGAAGGGATCTATGCACCCCCATGTTTACTGCAACATTTACAATAGACAAGATGTGGAATCAACCTGTGTCCATCAACAGACAAATGGATAAAAAAATGGTATGTATACACAATGGAATACTATTCAGCCATAAAAAAGAATAAGAGCCTATCATTTGTAGCAACACGAATGAGCTGGGAGGACATTCTGTTAAGGGAAATAAATCAGGCATAGACAGACAAATACCACATGTTTTCACTCATATACAAGAGCTAAAAAATTTGTTCTCACCCATATGTAGGACCTTAAAAAGTTGTGCTCGTATAAGTATAGAGTAGAATAGTGGTTACTAGAGGCTAGGAAGAAGAGAGGGAGGAAGGATAAAAGAGGTTGGTTAATGGATACCATATTACAGCTAGATAGGAGGAATAAGTTCTAGTAGTCTATAACACTGTAGGGTGAATATAGTTAACAACAATTTATTGTATATTTTTAAACAGCTAGAAGAGGATTTTTAATGGTTTCCAATACAAATAAATGATAACTGTTTGAGGTGATGGATATGTTAATTACCCTGAATTGATCATAACATATTGTATATATCAATATGATACACAATGTGTATCAAAATATTACACTGTCCCCATAAATATGTACAATTATTACATGTTGATTAAAAAATAATAATTTTTAGGCCAGACACGGTGGCTCACGCCTGTAATCCCAGCACTTTGGGAGGCCGAGGCAGGCTGATCACTTGAGGTCAGGAGTTCAAGACCAGCCTAGCCAACATAGTGAAACCCTGTCTCTACTAAAAATACAAAAACTAGCCGGTGTTGTGGCAGGCGCCTGTAATACCAGCTACTCGGGAGGCTGAGGCAGAAGAATCACTTGAACCTGGGAGGCAGAGGTTGCAGGGAGCTGAGATTGCTCCACTGCACTGCAGCCTGAGAGACAGAGCAAGACTGTCAAAAAAAAAAAAAAATTAAAGAAATATCAAAGCATTGAAAGCACTTCTTTCTTTCCTGTTACAGTAAATCATTTTCTTAGGGCATTTCAAAGACTAGCTTTTGTCAGTAGTAGAAGGCGATATGAGGATGTATTATCCTCCCATCTAGGCTACTTCTCTACCTCGCCTGAGGGTGAAGTGATGGAGATGAGAGGAGAAAAATGAAGGCTTCAACTCTTCTTCTGTATGTTGTGATTTTGAATTTTAACACAGTTTTATATTTTAATATATTTACTTAGCATTATAGTGTAAACACTTTCCCATGCTATAAAATAGTATTTTTAGTAGCTACAGAATATTTCATTGAATAGATATACAATGACTACTTAACTATTTCTCTATGTGTACATTAGGTTTCCCTCCAATTTTTCATTATCTTAAATAAGGCTGCAATAAACATCTCTCATATACAGCACTTTCCTTACAACTACTTGCTGAGGATGGATGCTTAAAAGTAGAACTGCTGGGCCGGGCTCAGTGGCTCACACCTGTAATCTCAGCACTTTGGGAGGCAGGCAAAGGCAGATCACACGAGGCCAGGAAATCGAAACCAGCCTGGGCAATATGGTGAAACCCCATCTCTACTAAAAATAATTTTTTAAAAAAATTAGCCAGGTGTGATGGCGTGCTCCTGTATTCCCAGCTACTCAGATGGCTGAGGCATGAGAATCCCTTGAACCCTGGAGATGGAGGTTAAAGTGAGCCAAGATTGTGCTACTGCACTCCAGCCTGAGCAACAGAGCAAGATCCTATCTCAAAAAACAAATAAATAAATAAATAAAATCAGTTTAAATAAAAGTAAATAAACAAATAAAAGTAGAACAACTAAACTGGTGCTGTAGCATGTGCCTGTAATCCCAGCTGTTTGGGAGGCTGAGTCAAGAGGATCCCTTGTGCCCAGCAGCTTGAGACCAGCTTGAGCAACATAGTAAGATTCTGTCTCACAAATATATATATCTTTTGACCAGTAGGGGTTTGTTTTGTTTTGTTTTTGAGATGGGATCTCATCATGTTGCTCAGGCTGGGCTCCAATTCCTGGCCACAAGTGATCCTCTGGCCCCAGCCTCCCAAGTACCTGGGACTATAGTCACGTGTCACTGGGCCTGGCTTTGTTTTCTAAATTCTTGATAAATATTGGCAAACACTTTTCTCTGAAAGACACGTGTACATTTAGACCTTTACCAGAAACATATGAGACTGTATGTGGGTGATTTTAAAACCAAAAAAATGACATGATCAGATTTGTAAAAGGTTATGTCTGACTTCATGTCTGGGCCTAATTAGATGGGGGGGGGTTATGGTAGTCCAGGTACAGATGGTGAGGGCCTGGTAAGAACTAGAGGGAAGGTGCTGGGCGCAGTGGCTCACGCCTGTAATCCCAGCACATTGGGAGGCTGAGGCGGGCAGATCACCTGAGGTCAGAAGTTCGAGACCAGCCTGGCCAACATGGTGAAACCTCATCACTACTAAAAATACAAAAATTAGCCAGGTGTGGTGGTGCGCACCTGCAATCCCAGCTACTTGAGAGGCTGAGGCAGGAGAATCGCTTGAACCCAGGAGGCAGAGGTTGCAGTGAGCAGAGATCGCACCACAGCACTCTAGCCTGGGCAACAAAGTAAGACTCCATCTCAAAAAACAAAACAAAACAAAACAAAAAAACAAAAACAAAACTGGAGGTAAGGCTTCTTTAAGTAGGCTTAGTCACCAGACAACCAGCAAAGAAGAAAGGCCTTTAAATTGCCACGTATCTATTCCACAGTTAAGACATCACATATTGTCTGCTGTGTTTGCTTGAAGGTTACTGCAGCATCTGAGGATCCTTGAGGATGTTTTCTGTTCACATAAAGATACATGATGCAGAAAGGTCATAAATATGTCATGTCATATTAAAGTAGGAAGAAGCACAGAAAGGCTCAGATATTTTTTACATTCAAGCTTTCATTTTTAAAAAACAAAATGCTTTCCTTACTTCATTTCTTATTGCAAAAATAAGCCATGCTCACTTTCCTACTTGGAATTGTCATGCTGCTTCTCTCACATCCTAGAGAGCTTTAACGTCTTTTTGATAGTTCTACAGCCTCAGAATAAATTTCCCTCAAGACCATTTTAGAGCCTAAAAATAGCTGTAGTGTTAGAGTCACCTTTTCCTTGAGTAAGAAAGGTAATCTTTATAAATCACTTTAAATTGTCCATTTACAACTAACTAGAACTTAAATCTCTACTTTAAAGTTCTTAAGCTTGCCTTATAAACCTAAATACACAAAGAGTATTGACCTAAACCCTGACTCTTGGCTATATTAACTCTAATTGTCAACTGCAGCAGCAATTTACTCAATTAAATGGGATAAAATCATCCAAGAAGAAAAAGAAGAGGAGGATGGCGAGAGGAGGAGGAAGGGGAAGGGAAGAAAAAGAAAGATGAAGAGGAAGAAAAATGCTTATTTCATGTAGTTTTACCTAACTTGTTTGGTTTATCCTTCACTTCCATGGAAATTTGCTTAGAGATTAAAAAATTAAATCTGTCTATAAGGGAAACATGGAATAATATTTCATCACAATAAATTTTAATGCACTTCCTCTTCATCTCTATGTATCTGTCTAAGTTGGTTCCTTCATATGTGATACTTTCACAAAAATTGGAAATTATTATTTTTACAACCAGCTCCCTCATTCTTGCCTTGTCCCTGCTACTGCAGAATCTGCTCCACATGCTTCATACAGTAAGTCTCATTTAAGGATAAACCAAAAGCTACAGAGTGTCCAGCACCTTCAAGAACAGAAGCAATTTCATCAGCTGATTTTCCGCAGATTATAACTGGCTTTCCTCTACTACCAACTCCAGTTTTTTTAACCGACAAAATCACACTTTTGTTCAAAAATAGTGGTTAGCCCCAGCAAGCCTGCATAAATCTATTTACCCCCATAATATATCTATAGTATTGCATTTATACTACTACCAAAGTGATCACATACTAGAAGAAATAGTTACAGCGTGTGTGTGTGTGTGTGTGTGTGGGGGTGTGTGTGTATTTTAAGAGATGAGGTCTCATTCTATCACCCAGGCTGAAGTGCAGTGGCATGATCATAGCTTGCTGCAGCTTCCAATTCCTAGGCTCAAGCAAGCCTCCCATATCAGCCTTCTGATTCCCTGGGATTACAAGCATGAGCTGCCCAGCCCAGCTCTAGTTTTTATTACATTAAGAAGTAAGGTTTTCAACCAAACTTTTAAAGTGTCAAGTATCAGGAAGGCACTTCACTGGCAATGAGGGAAAACAATTGGAGGCTCAGGCACTACAAGGAAGGGAAGAAGGAAGGGAGGGGAGAGAGGAAAAGAGGAAAGGAAGAAGGGAGGAAGGGAGGGAGGGAATATAATAAATAGATACCTCATATCTATCATCTATCTATCTATCTATCTATCTATCTATCTATCTATCATAATATGTAACTAAATGTAAACAAAGTTCCATATTTTGACCCAATTAGAAATCCAAAACTTATATGCTAAAGAATTTATATAACAAAAAGATTTTAAAAGGTCTGGTTGGCTTTTGTGCTTCTACAACACAGGTTTTAACTTAACTTTAGCATTTGTTACAATATACCAGTTGACAAAACTTCATGGATTTAATCAACACTGGGCTCAAATTATAGTCATTCATGGGAATCACATGAAATCTAAACACTGTGCTTCCCTATGATCTTGAGAAGGTAACTAAATATAATATAAAGAAAAAAATGGGTATGTCTCACTTTAACTATAGCCTTGCCTAAATTTCCCATAGTAAGAGTATCCATTGCTGTTTATATTGGGCATATATACTCTGATAAATTAAAATTAAAATAAGTTTATAGTGGTTACAAACTGCCTTGATAAAATGTGACACTGTGAACCCCCAGTTAAAATAGTTAATATGGCCCAACAAGTTAAAACTGGGCCTTCAAGAATTAAAATGTATTATGTATATATATAGAGAGAAAATCCAGTTAATAAAGGGTCCCCATTACTTCTACATTTGAGAACTGATATGGTTTGGCTCTGTGTCCCTACCCAAATCTCCTCTCGAATTGTAATCCCCACGTATCGAGGGAGGGTCCTGGTGGGAGGTGATTGAATAGGGGGGAGGTTTCCGCCATGCTGTTCTTTGATAGTGAGGGAGTTCTCACTAGATCCGATGGTTTAAAAGTGGCAGTTTCCCCTGTACGCTCTCTCTCTTGCTGTCTTGTGAAGAGGGTACTTCCTTCTCCTTCACCTTCCACCATGATTTTAGGTTTCCTGAGGCCTCCCAGACATGCAAAACTGTGAGTCGATTAAACCTCCTTCCTTTATAAATTACCCAGTCTCAGGCAGTTCTTTACAGCAGTGTGAAAACAGACTAATGCAGAGAATTGGTACCGGGAGAGGGGCACTGCTATAAAGATAACCTGAAAATGTGGAAATGACTTTGGAACTGGGTAACAGGCAGAGGTTGAGACAGTTTGGAGGACTCAGAAGAAAATGGAGGGGTAGTGGGAGGGAGAGCATCAGGAAGAATAGATCATGGACACTGGGCTTAATACCTGGGTGATGGGATGATGTGTGCAGCAAACCACCATGGCACATATCTACCTATGTAACAATTCTGCACATCCTGCACAAGTATCCTGCAACTTAAAATAAAAGTTGAAGAAAAAAAATCCTTTATGTATTAAAAAAGAACAGAAGGAAGGCAGGAAGATATGGGAAAGTTTGGAACTTCCTAGAGACTTGTTGAATGATTTTGACCAAACTGCTGATAGTGATATGGACAATGAAGTCCAGGCTGAGGTGGTCTCAGATGGAAATGAGGAACTTAATGGGAACTGGAGTAAAGGTCACTCATGCTATCCTTTAGCAAAGAGACTGGCAGCATTTTACCCCTGCCCTAGAGATCTGTGGGACTTTGAACTTGAGAGAGATGATTTAGGGTATCTGGGGAAGAAATTTCTAAGCAGCAAAGTGTTCACGAAGTGTCCTGGCTGTTTCTGAAAGCATTCAGTCATATGCATTCACAAAGAGATTATCTAAAACTGGAACTTTTATTTAAAAGGAAAGCAGAGTATAAAACTTAGGAAAATTTGCAGCCTGATGATGAGGTAGAAAAGAAAAACCCATTTTCTAGGGAGAAATTCAAGCTGGTTGCAGAAATTTGCATAAGTAACAAGGAACCAAATGTTAATAGCCAAGATAACGGGGAAAATGTCTGCAGGGCATGTCAGAGATCTTTGCGGCAGCCTCCCCAGTTACAGGCCCAGAGGTGTAGGAGGGAAAAATGGTTTTGTGGGCCAGGCCCAGGGCACCACTGCTCTGTGCATCCCCAAGAGTTGGTGCCCTATATCACAGCCACTCTAGCTTCAACCATGGCTAAAAAGGGCCAAGGCATTTGCCATTGCGTCAGAGGGTGCAAGCTCCAAGCCTTGGCAGCTTCCATGTGGCACTGGGCATGTGGGTGCACAGAAGACAAAAGTTGAGCTTTGGGAGCCTCCACCTAGATTTCAGAGGATGTATGGAACTGCCTGGATGTCCATGCAGAAGTCTGCTGCAGGGGCAGAACCCTCATGGGGAATGCCTACTAGGGCAATGCAGAGGGAAATGTGGGGTTGAAGCCCCCACACAGAGTCCCCACTGGGCACTGCTTAGTGGAACTGTGAGAAGAGGGCCACTGTCCTCCAGACCCCAGAATGGTAGATCCATTGACAGCTTGCACCATGCACCTAAAAAGCCACAGGCACTCAACATGAGCCCATGAAAACAGCCACAGGGGCTGTACCCTGCAGAGCCACAGGGGCAGAGCTGTGGAAGCCCACCTCTTGCATCAGCATGTCCTGGATGTGAGACATGTTGTCAAAGGAGATCATTTCACAGCTTAAGATTTCATGACTGCCCCACTGGCTTTTGGACTTGCATAAAGCTGTGGGACCCTTTGTTTTGGCCGATTTCTCCAATTTGGAACAGGAACAGTTACCCAATGCCCGTATCCCCATTGTATCTCGGAAGTACCTAACTTGTTTTTTGTTTTATAGGCTCATTGGTGGAAGGGACTTGCCTTGTCTCAGATGCTGGATTTAGAATTTTGGGCTAATGGTGGAATGAGTTAAGACTTTGGGGGACTGTTGGGAAGGCATGATTTTTGAAATGTGAAGAGGACATGAGATTTGGGAGGGGCCAGGGACAGAATAATATGATTTGGCTCTGTGTCCCCACCCAAATCTTATCTCAAATTGTAATCCCCACACGTCAAGGGAGGGACCTGATGAGTGATTGGATCATGGGGACAGTTTCTCCCATGCTGTTCTAGTGAGAGGGAGGGAGTTCTCATCATATCTGATGGTTTAAAAGCGGCAGTTTCCCCTGTGCTCTTTCTCTCTCCTCCTGCCTTGTGAAAAGGGCACTTTCTTCTCCTTTGCCTTCCACCATCATTCTAAGTTTCCTGAGGCCTCCTCAGCCATGCAGAACTGTGAGTCAATTAAAACTCTTTCCTTTATAAATTACCTGTCTTAGGGAGTTCTTTATAGCAGTGTGAAAACAGACTAATACAACAGCTCAATTTCACTTTGTTCTCAAACCTTTAAAAAGGTGGTGGGAGAGTTCGTGATGGATTGCTGTAAACTTAATGCTGTGCTCTCATGCATCAAGGCCCTAGACCCAATATCCAATATTATTAAGATTACTGATTCTATCCAATCAACAACTGGTAAGTAGTTTGCTATTATAGATTGGCTAAGATGTTCTGTTCAGTGCTTATTTAAACAATCTCTCAGCTACAGTTTTCCTCTACCTCCAAAGAGACACAATATGCCTTTTCAGGCTATCCATGGGGTACTCTAGCAGCTTTTTTGTCACATGCAATCGTTTCAGATAAGATCTTGATGACATCCAACTTTCTCCAGGAGCACAAGTAAAATGTTACATTGATAACGTCCTCTTTCAAGGAGATTAACTTGCCACACTCAATAAGGACATATAAGTCTTTTATCCCTTTGCAGGTCCTGGGGGCAACAGACACTGCATTTGCAAATTATACTTACAAATTATAATCAACAGGCACTCCTGCTAGTGCCTTCAAGTAACTCCTTCATTGTATAGGCTTAGACAATCTCTTCTTAGGCCTCCTAGAATCTCTGGACCACTTATGATGGCCATTAGCTGCCCCAGGGTTTCGGATGCAAAAAGACTGCCCTTTTCAGCCTCATTCTATACACCATGAGAATAACAAATGCCTAACTACCTGCTGGGATGTCCTAGAAATAGAGGCTCTCACAGAACCTGAGCCTGTGACCCTCCATATTCAGCTGCCTGTTTTGCTTTGGGTCATGAAACAGCACCCACAAACAGCATGGCTACCAAGGCCTCTATAAGACCAGATAGATCCAAACCTGGAGCCTCTGGCATATTCCACTTGCGGGAGGCAGTGGCTTCCCCTGTTCTCAGTCTCTTGCAAGATACCAGGTTGCTAGAGGAGGTCACCCCATCCTCAGACTCCTTGACTACATAGAAAGCCCTTTGGGATTACCTGGGTGACAAGTAATGGGAGTTTGTAGGCTACGCAGATGGCGCTGCCAACCTTCATATGTGATGGAGCTTGGTGGGATGTTGCTGCCTTCATCCCTTAGCCAAGATGTCCCTAATAAAGGACAGGACCCAGAAACAACACACTTGGCCAAACTTCTGGCAGGCCTCTTAGCACTGGACACCCTGGTCAACAAATGGCCCTATCTTCACACTTATTATAAATTATTGGGCCATAATCTAAAAATTGTCCCCTATAAGGTAAAAAAAAAAAAAAAAAAAAAAAAAAACTCTCAGAATTTCTTGCCTTGCACACACCCAAAATATAAATCAAAATCATATAGGTCTCCACATACACTAAGGCCACACTACAAGCACAGGCCAGGACACTCTTTATTCCCCTTCGAGTTACAGACATTACTGATAATACCAAGACACACACTTCACTCTTTAAAATACACACTGCTGGGCTCTTGAAAAAGAAATTCACTAGAACTTTCATGTCCCTGATAGGTGTCTGATAACCAGTTTAACTGAAAGACATAATGACCTCAAACAACTCCTTTCAAATTCCAGTTCAACAAATAAACCCCCAAATAAATTTCCAATTTGCCCTAGATCTTAGCTTATCTTTATAAATTTTCTTTTTTTCTTTTTCTTTTTTTTGTTGAGATGGAGACTTGCTCTGTCACCCAGGCTGGAGTGCAGTGGTGTGTTCTCAACTCACTGCAGCCTCCACCTCCTGGGTTCAAGTGATTCTCCTGCCTCAGCCTCCTGAGTAGCTGAGATTACAGTCACGTGCCACCATGTCTAACTAATTTTTGTATTTTTAGTAGAAATGGGGTTTCGCCATGTTGGCCAGGCTGGTCTCAAACTCCTGACCTCAGGCAATCTGCCCGCCTCAGCCTCTCAAAGTGCTGGGATCACAGGTGTGAGCCACTGCTCCTGGCCTTATTGTTACAAATTTTCAATCTCACCCCCATCCTCTAAGGGCTGGAGGCCAGCAGTAGGGCACTCTCGTCCTGGAACTCATTCACTATAGATTATACTGCAGGCCAGGCAGCTGCTTATCAGATATGGGGCCTGTTCAAACTTAAACTTCCACCCAAAACAAAAATTCCTTTCAGGCGCAGATATACACCATTCTACTAAATGGTGGTCTTATTACTATTGGTTTTGGTGTTTTCATTGATTTATCCAGAGGCCCAAATCCTCTATTAAGCTACTGTTCCAACCAAACATGGCAAATTCTGAAGCCCACATCAGTTCAAGCAGGTGTACAAAGTAGAGAGCAGAGAAGCTTTTTTTCCTGTAATGCACGATGGTGCTGCTGACATAGCAGCTGAAAAAAGTTTATATGGAATCAGACTTGTCAGTAGCAGAAATTTTGAGACCAAAGTGAACTCTACTTAGGACTCCAGGAAGTAGAGAATATCATTTATTCACAATAGTACTTTATATTCAATGGCCAGACTCATTTTTAACAGTGCTTTTCAGAATTAAGCGTTTCCTTGGGAATAAAAAGGGAGATTCACAGGCTTTGACAAGCAGCCTCCCACGGGCTTCTAATGTCTGATCAGAGATAAAAACTGTGAAGCATACTTTGTCATAAAATATCTGTCAGACTATGATTTTTATGAGATAATTTCAATGGGCCTTAAGATGTAGAACTAAGAAATCTTTTTTTTTTTTTTTTTTTTTTTGAGATGGAGTCTCGCTCTGTCACCCAGGCTGGAGTGCAATGGTGTGATCTCAGCTCACTGCAACCTCTGCCTCCCAAGTTCAAGCAATTCCCCTGCCTCAGCCTCCCAAGTAGCTGGGACTACAGGTGCTTGTCACTACACTGGGCTAATTTTTGTATTTTTAGTAGAGACAGGGTTTCACCATGTTGGTCAGTCTGGTCTCAAACTTCTGACCTCAGGTGATCCACCTGCCTCAGCCTCCCAAAGTGCTAGGACTACAGGTGTGAGCCATCGCACCCAGCCCCCTGAATTCTTTCTTGCATGAGATCCAAGAACCCTCTCGGGATCTGGATCAGGACCCTTTTCCAGTAACACTTGGACATGGACACAATGCAACCAAACCCTTTGCTAGGGCATAACACAGGTGACCTTTACTCAATTCCCAATAACTCCACATTGACCTCTGAGACCTTGTCAGCCTGGCCTTCACTGCTGATATTTCTATCAGCATGTTGGTCACAACCATCTCACAGTCTCTAAGAAGTTTCAAACTCTCTATCATCTTCCTATCTTCTTCTGAGCCCTCCAAACTCCTTCAGTCTCTGCCCATTACCCAGTTCCAAAGCCACTTCCACATCTTCAGGCATCTTTATAGCAACACCCCACTCTTGGTATCAATTTTCTGTTTAGTCCATTTGGGGTTGCTATAAAGAAGTACCTGAGACTGGGTAATTTATAAAGAAAAGAGGTTTAATTGGCTCACAGTTTTGTGGGCTGTACAAGAAGAATGACAATGGCATCTGCTCAGCTTCTGGTGAGGTCTCAGGGAGCTTACAATTGTGGCAGAAGGCTAAGCAGGAGCAGACATGTCACGTGGCAAGAGAGGGAACAAGGGGATGGGGGAGGTGTCATACTCTCTTAAACAACCAGGTATCTCAAGAACTCACTCATTATCATGAGAATGGCACTAAGCCATTTATGAGGGATCTGCCCCTGTGATTCAACACCTCCCACTAGGCCCCTTTTCCAACATTGGGGATTACATTTCAACATGAGATTTGAGGGGACAAACATCCAAGCCATGTCACCTGCTCCTGCCTGTCAGTAATGAGTAATAATGAGCCACCCAAGGCCTTGGAATATAGTCCATTTCAGTCTGACCAGTAGTTCCTATTCTGGGGAGTGATAATGACCATGGTCACCCCTCTTACCCTACTAAGGTTGGCAATTTATGGTTCCCAGGGAGGACTTGGACTTTCTAGGACCCATCCAACATAGGGAGGGGAGTTTTGGCAGCACTCAACCAAGACAGCAGGCAGCAGCACACAGCAATAGGGGGTCTTCCCACATGATGTCAGCCACACGGGAGAGCCAGTTAGTAAGCCAAGAGCAGGCTAAAGCTATGTTGCTGTGTCCCTCACAGTTGTGACCACACACCCTACTCACTGTACCAATCGTACTTTCCTCTCATTTGATCTTTTTGTGGGATTTGGTCCGGAAAAAGATCTTTCCCAGGAGAGTAGCTATAAAGTCTAGCCCTGCCCTGACAGGGCTCCAGGGAGGTGGTTGTGGATGTTTACAGTATACTTCACAGAATACTTCTTTATCTATCCTGGCCTAATGCCTACATTTCCAACCTGCGACCAGGTGTACCTCTCACAGGAAGCTTGTTTACACTGGCAGATACCCTTGTGGCTTGTGTCTGACCTGTGTCCAGTTTATTCTTACCAAGAGAGCCACTCTCTAGGAGAGCTCCGACTATAAGGAGAGTTAGGTTCAGGTGTGTTGGTCAGGTGAGACATAGAGGAAGTGGGCACACCAAAACACATGAAATAACCAAAGCATTTTATTACTCACAGATCCATGAGAGAAAAGCAGTGCCCATGAGGGCTGACAGAAAGTCCAGTAACAGTATGGGATTCAGCCAGCAGATGGAAGAAAGACAGAGAACCCCTTATCTGTATACATAAGGGGTTGTACCTACCTGCATTATAGCAGGTATGTACTATATTTGCAGAAATGCAAAGACTCAGTAAATCCTACTTCAAGATTGGTGGGGACCATGACAGGGGCAGAGACAACTGCTGTTCTCTGGTAAGCAGGTCTATGCAAACCTACCCCCAAAGGCCAAGGGTGCTGAGAGGTCAAAGAAAGAAGCAGACAAATTTAGTTTCTCAGAAAGAAATATTTAATAGAGACTTACCAGTGGAAGCCATTTCTCTGGTGGCCACAAGATGGTGGATCCCCACACCCATTCTGCAGAAAGTATTCTTTATATAGCAAGCTTTTAGGGTAAAACATGTGCAGCTAGTTATGCCTCAGACTTCCTTGTGAAATTCGTGACCACTGGGGAGGTTAGGCAAACATCCTTATGAGGGGTTATCCATGCTACAGGCATTGTTTAAATAACACTTTGGTATGTGGGGGTCAAACATCAATCATCATGGCAGTTTCACTTCAAGATGGCATCACTCTTGCCATACAACAGGCTGTTTTCCTACAGCCACTAATTGGTTAAATATATAAGGAGTTAGGGAAATTCTCAGGAAGGAGGTAAGGAAGGTTGGAATGGGTAAAGTGAGAATACCATCAAAAATAGTGAGTGTGGGTCATGCCCATAATTTCAGGAGGCTGAGGCAGAAGGATTGCTTGAGGCCAGGAGTTCAAGACCAGCCTGAGCAACATAGCAAGGTCCTATCTCTAAAAAAAAAAAAAAAAAAAAAAAAAAAGTTTTTAATTAGCTAAGTGTGGTGGCTCGCATTTAATTCCAGTTACTTGGGAGGCAGGAGGATTTCTTGAGCCCAGGAGTTTGAGGTTGCAACCTGGATGACAAAGTGAGACACTGTCTTTTAAAAATAAAGTGAGCAGTTTTACTATGGAGATGAATGACAGTAGGTACCTGGCAAAAGTATTAATATTTGCCTAGTCCTGGGGACCTTCAACAGGATGACTTAATTGAATGTGATGGCTATCATGGTGAGGATTTCAAGTCTCATATCAAACTAGAATGGCAAAAATTGGAGGGCAAATGGATCTTTCAGTATCTCTTAAATTATACCACATACACAGATGGTAGATAAATAAAGGGAGGTTAATAAGGGAAATGCCTTTAGCCATATATATGGTAAACACTAGGCATTCAAACATGAACAAACCTAGATCCCAGTTTTAAGAACCATATATTACATATCCATCCCTTTTCATTTTGTTTTATTCTCATATTAGAGTGTAGCTGCGGCTGGGCACTGTGGCTCATGCCTGTAATCCCAGCACTTTGGGAAGCCGAGGCAGGTGGATCATTTGAGGTCAGGAGTTTGAGACCAGCCTGACCAGCATGGTGAAATCCCGTCTCTACTAAAAATACAAGAATTAGCTGGCGGTAGTGGCATGCACCTGTAGTCCCAACTACTCGGGAGACTGAGGCAGGAGAATCATTTGAACCCAGGAGGCAGAGGTTGCAGTGAGCCGAGATCTCGCCACTGCACTCCAGTCTGGGCAACAGAGTGAGACCCTGTCTCAACAACAACAACAACAACAACAAAAAGAGTGTAGCTGATAAATAGCTACTAAAATGCTCTCCAATGTGACCAAATTACTATACTCTATAGCAGGCCAGTCCCTTAGCTAAATTATAACTGACTCTTTCCTTTGAGCTCTGAATACGTGTGACCCAATCATGCTCTGAACAGTTTATATGCACAAGGATGATTACAATAATTGCATTTACTGTAAAACAGGTACACCCTGTCGAAACTTACTTAATTCCGAATTACATTCCAGCCATTTTGTGTGTCCCTTACAAAATAGAAGAAATAACATTCCAACTCTCATTAGGTCAGCAATGAAGATATTGAATTAAATCAGAATAGTGAGCAAGACAGTTTCAAGGAGCTCTCATTTAAAAAGGAAATTAGATGTTAAGCTGAGGAAAGGGGGAGGAAAATTAGTTCAAAAGACACTTGAGTTATGATAGCTCCAATATGGTACCATAATGACAGATTTCTAACCCATGATTAATTTAATCAGTCACATGATTAACCTGCCAGTTATGTCAAAATGAATTGGCCTGAATAATGAATTCTGAAAATAGTTCCAGCAGATGTGAAAGCAATTACGGACGGGAGTAAAGGAGGAAGGGAGGAGAGATTAGTTGAGAGAAAGGCCAGGGCTGTGGATGGGAAGTAGAATTCTATTCACATGCCATTTCACTGGCACTACTTCAGCACCATGGACTCTTCAACATAGCCTCAATTCAATGTGCCTCATAAATTAAGAAGTACCTCTAACTCCCAGCAAGTCGTTGCTTGTTCAGATTTGGAACCAATTGTTTATAAATGCAAAATTAGCAGTCATTTATCTATATGCTGTGATTTTAAAGATACTGGAAGGTCCATTTGCCCCTAAATGTTTGCATTTCCAGCTTGACATAGGATCTGACATTCTCACTATAATAACCCTTCCATTAAATTATATCATTCTCCAAAAAGTCTCTGGAAAAATGTAAATATTAGTACTTCTGCCTAGTACCTACTGCCAGACCACCTTGTTGCCTACTGCCTAGATATCCTTCTACAGAGCACTACTGAATCTTTCCCAGTTGTCCAAGATAACTTTATGCATTTGTAAAGCCTACAGATCCTGGCTGGTCTGCAAATGACTAAGACAAAATAGTATGCATATTGTTAAATATGTGACTCCTGACAGACATAAGTAAAACAGGTTCCCAGTCCTCCTAGCTCTTTTAAAAATTAAAGGTAAGACTGTTTGTGAATAATCAAATCTTGCAGGAATGAAAATGAAGAAACTACAACTATATGTAAAAACATAGATGACTCCCACAAACAAATGTACAAAAGAAGCCAGAAATAAAAAGAGTACAACTGTACAATTCCATTAATATAAACTTCAGAAATGGGCAAAACTAAACTATAGCATTAGAAGGTTAAATTTGGGTGGGGGGTGCGGGTAAAGAAACGTAAATTGGGATGAAACAAAAGGGGCTTCTGGTGTCCTGGCAATGTTCTATTTATTGAACCAAGTCATAGTTATCTAGGTATTTACTGTGTTACAATTGACTGATAATTCATTTTCGCTTCATGTACTTTCTCTCTCTCTCTCTCTCTGTCTGTCTCCCTCTCCCTCCTTTTTTGAGATAGAGTCTTGCTCTGTCGCCTTGGCTAGAGTGCAGTGGCACAATCATGGTTCACTGCAGCCTCGACCTCTCGAGCTAAAAGTGATTCTCCCATCTCAGCCTCCTGAGTAGCTGGGACTACAGGCATGCACCATGATGCTTGGCAAATTTTTGTATTTTTTTGTAGAGATGAGGTTTCGCCATGTTGCCCAGGCTGGTCTCAAACTCCTGAGCTCAAGCAATCTGCCCACCTTGGCCTCCCAAAGTGCTGGGACTACAGGTGTGAGCCTGGCCTGTACTTTTCTTTATATGTAATATACTTCATCTAAAATCATTTTTAAAAGAAGCAATTGTTAAGTCAATTTCATACGTGGAATCTCAAGAGGTCACAAATAACCAAAACAAATCTTTAAAAAGAAAAACAAAGTTTGAGATCTCACACTTTCTGATTTCAGAACTTACTACAAAACTACAGTAAGCAAAGCAGTGTGGTACTAGCATAAAGATAGACATATAGATCAATGGAATAGAAAAGAGATCCCAGAAATAAACCCTTGCATATATAGTCAAATGATTTTCAACAAGGATGCCAAGATCATTCAATGGGGAAAAGAAAGTCTTTTCAACTAAATGCTGCTGGGAAAACCAGATATTCACATGCAAAAATTAAAAAAAGAAATGAAGTTGGACTCTTACTTTAGACCATATATAAAAATTATCTCAAACTAGATCAAAGACTTAAATGTAAGAGCTAAAGTTATAAAACTCACAGAAGAAAATTTTGTGTCATTGATTTTGGAAATGATTTCTTGGATATGATGACAAAAATTCAGGCAACAACAACAACAAAACCAGATTAAGTTGGACTGTACATATAAAACTTCTGTGCATCAAAGGACATGATTAACAGAGTTAAAAGGCAAACCACAGAATAAGAGAAAATATCTGCAACTGACATATCTGATAAGGAGTCGATATCCATAATAAATGAAGAACCCCTGCAACTCAACAACAACAAAAAACCGTGCTTTTTAAAATGAGCGAAGGGTTTGAATGGATATTTCTCCAAAGAAGATATACAAATGGCCAACAAGCACAAAAAGGATGTTCAACATCACTAATCATTAGGGAAATGTAAATCAAAACCACAGTGAGATACCTCATATCGTTTAGGATGGCTACTATTTTTTAAAAAACAAAATGGTTATCATTGGTGAGGATATGGAGAAATTGGAACCCTGTGCATTGTTGGTGGATAAAATGGTGGAGCTGCTGTGAGAAATGCTGTGGTAATTTCTTTAAAAATTAAAAATGGAATTACCATCTGATCAAGCAACTCCACTTCCGGTATGTACCCAAGAGAGAGGAAAGCAGGGACTTGAACAGATATTTATATTCCTATGTTCGTAACAGTATTATTCACAATAGCCAAAAGGTGGAGGCAAGACAAGTGTCCATCTACAATGTGATGAGAAGGCATAGTATTCAGCCTTAACAAGGAAGGAAATTCTGAGACATGCTACAACATAGACGAAACTTCACGATGTTATGCTAAGTGAAATAAGCCAGTCCCAGAGGGACAAATGCTGTATAGTACCACTTATATAAGGAAACTTGGAAAGTCAAATTCACAAAGAAAATAGAATGGTGATTACTAGATCCTGGGAAGAGGCAGAGAATGGAGAATGATTGTTTAATGGGTACAAATTTTCAGTTAGGGAAGACGATAAAGTTTTGGTGATGGATAGTGGTGATGGCTATGCAACAATGTAGTTATGTACGGAATGTACTTAATGCTACTGAACTGTAAACTTAAAAATGGTTCAAATGGTATAGATATATAGATTTTTGGGGGGTGAGATGGGGTCTTGCTCTGTCACCCGGACTGGAGTGCAGTGGCACAATCACGGCTCATTGCAGCCTTGATCTCCAGCCTCCAGGCTTAAGCAACCCACATACCTCAGCCTCCTGAGTAGCTGGGACCACAGGCGTGCACCACCATGCCCAGCTAATTTTCTGTAGAAACAGAGTTTTGCCATGTTGTCCAGGCTGGTCTCAAGCCCTTGGGCTCAAGCAGTCCTGCTGCCTCGGCCTCCCAAAGTGCTGGGATTATAGGCATGAGCCACTACGCCTGGCCAGTAAATTTTATGTTATGCATATTTTACCACTTTTTTTTTTTTAAAAAGGCAACTACAACAAAGCGTGGCCCTGGAAAAGAAGCTGTACTCTATGCCAGCAGTTCACAAAAGTAAATGAGGACACTAGACTAGTGCCTGGCTAGCTGTTTGGGAATTATTTTGGGAGCTTGGCTAAAATCCAAACTCTGGGACCCACATCAATATTCTAACTCAAAATATCTAGAATGAGTGGGGCCTGAGCATTTTCTTATGTTCCTTTGGCAATTCTAATATGCAGCCTGCGTTGAAGGCTGTTATTCTGCAATTTCATCATATCAGATTTAGAGGCAAAAATGTGATTATCTATTTTTTGTTTATAACTGACTCAATCCCAAAAGTACTAATTTTATATGATGAAATATAGACTTTTTGTTATGCTTTTATATGACACTATGTTAATATTGAGGAAAAGCCCAAAGTCTATTAAATCAAGGTCTGAAATCTTGGCTTCACTGACAGTTTTTTAAAATAATTGATTAATGTAAATATTTGAAAATTATGTTTTTAGATATATTTTAACAACTCTGTTAACTTTGTGTTGAAACTTCTCAGAGGTCCATGAAATACTTTCTAAGCTATCAGAGAAATGTCATCTCACATTTTATCTTGGCAAATGCTGGCATTCTAGAAATGTCTGGTTCTTTGGTCATAGGCATATCATAGTTTATACTGTAAGTCAGCTTCCACCTGAAATAATCGGTGTCTTTTCAGTGAAAGCATTATACAGCAATTATATCCCATTTTATCTACAGATTAATTCATTATTAACAGCTTTATGATTTTACATTATTGAACAGTATCTTTCTGAAGCCAGGACATTTATTTAACTATATGTTAAATCAAGAGCTGAAAGATGTCTCTGGGCAATTCTTGGTAAATGTCGACACACGATAAAATGGAAACATTGACCTGAAATTGGAAGACCTAGTGTGTGAGATTGTGTGCCACCCAGGTCCTCTCTTCAAGACTAAGTACTCATGGCCTCAGCTGAATAAAAGGGACCTCAGCCAAAAGGTTATGCCTCTCCCAGGAGTCAGCCTGCATGCAATGACTGGGGGGCTCAGCCCCCTCATCTTTATCTGCACATCTCTGAAGATTCCTCCACCTTTAGCTGCCAGGCTAAGGCTGCATCAGAGTTCAATTTCTCTGCCCAATCCTGCTTCCCTCACTCCCAAGTACAAGCCTTAATAAATCATTTGCAATAGAATCTCCATCTCAGAGTCTGTTTCCAGGGAAACCAGACCTGCATCACTTCTATTGTCAACTAGTGATGTTGACCATAGTAAAGCCACTTAATCACCGCTCCCTCTGTAAATGAAGCAGTCTGAATGAATGGGCTTGGGGCCGCCAGGAATCTCCAATGCCACACTGAACAATGTTCTGCAGTGGCAGAGACCTGCCCTTGGGTATCACCTCCTGTGATCCAGTTCATACATTTCACAACCAATCCCTTTATATGGCAAGGTGGGGAAATTCTGTATCACTACCAGGTGCCTCTTTAAAATTCATCAGTTTCAAAGGTGCTTAGAGCCTGTCACTGTATAAAAAATGTTCTGGGATGAATATAGTCCTAGGTGATCAACTCATATCAGTTTACCCAGGACCTCCCTAATTTTAGCACTAATAGTCCCATGGCCCTGGAAGCCCCTAGTCCGATTGGTCACCCTACTGTAGCTTTATATGTCCCCTAGTCCCTTGGGCTTACAAAATTAGTTACTGGCCTTATGACTCTGGCTATCTGACCTGTACACAGGGCTGACTCTCAGTCCAAACCCACAAGTCTAGGTCAGATCTGCTTTACATTTTCGTGGCCCTCTCTATTTTTCCTGGGTAGGACTTATCACACTGTAAGTATTGGTTATGTCATTATTTGTTTAATTTTTGTCTTCTCAACGAGACTGCAAGTGTCAAATGGACCTATGTGCCTTGTGCATGGCTGTATCTTTTGTGCTTAGCAGGGAGCCTGGCACATAAGCAATGATCAATAAATATTTGCTGAATAAATGAACGAAGAGAGAAGGAAGGAGGAGGGTAATGCCTGGGACTCACTCAGAGGATTAAAGACTAGGAAAGGATAAAGTGCAAGTTGGTCAGAATGAAAGTAGATGAATAAGGGATGGAGGACTGTATATATGTGCGTCCAATCTTGTGCCGTGTTTCCATTTTCTTGTATCATATCACTATGTTGCTAAACTATTGTTAAGCTTTTGGTTAATTCCAACACACAGATTTGACACGTATTTACAATTTTTTCTCAGAGCAATTATTCTGTGCTTTGAATAGAGCAGACCCTCAAATTTATTTTTAAAAAGTGTTGTCTGAACAAGCAAGATGTGTCACCATGTTGAAGGTCACTGCATCAGATAACTTCCCTGACAAGAAGCTTTTAAGTTCTTAGGATCATAGCACTTTTTCTTAGCAGAGATTTGATCAAACTTCCCAATTATTCTTCACAGCAAGACAACTGCATATCTTGGTTCCCTCAAAGCAGTAGTATCTATGGATATCTATTTTTTCTCACTGGCTACTACTAACACATAAAGCGAGTCCTTCACCATCACCTGAAGACACACTGGAATTCTCTTTTTGCATATCCTCATGACGATTTTAAAAACCTTTTTAGTATAACTCTCCACTCACATAACAACTTCTTAATCTTGCTGTTGCTTAAACTGAAACTGGCCTCAATCAAAATGTGTCCTTAAAAAATATAGAACTTCGCCAGGCACGGTGGCTCACGCCTGTAATCCCAGCACTTTGGGAGGCCGACGCAGGTGGATGACGAGACCAGGAGTTTGAGACCACCCTGACCAACATGGTGAAACCCCGTCTCTACTAAAAATTAAAAATTAGTCAGGCGTGGTGGCATGCACGTGTAATCCCAGCTACTTAGGAGGCTGAGGCAGGAGAATGGCTTGAACCCGGGAGCCGGAGGTTGCACTGAGATGAGATCACACCACTACACTCCAGCCTGGGCAACAGAGCAAGACTCCCTCTCAAAAAAAAAAAATTATATAGTTTTTTATATATATATATATATATATATATAGTTGCTTATCAATAAATGTTACCCATTTCCAATAGCAAGTAATAGAAACAGAATTCATATTGAAAATGCTCTCCTTTTAGATTCCAATATAATAACGATTAATTTTGGAATGTGAAAATGCACTTTCCCAGTATGAAATACCATAATTGATTTCTGCCTTTTTCTCTGTTCTTATAGGTGACTTATATCCTTGGAACTTCTAGAGTTCTATAGAAGCTGAATAACTTCATTTTTCAAGCTGAAAGATTATGTTTTATCTCATCAACCTATTTCTTACCAACTATAAAATATTTATAAAATTCCACTGATGAATTTGTTGCTCTAGCTTGTAAGATAAACCATATGAACTAAGTGATATAAGTAAATAAGTAAACAAGCCACATGATAAACAGATAATTGGTAGATTAAACAATTTAAATACTCTTTGTCCAAGCCTAATTTCAATGAAAAATTGTGATGTTTGCAGCTCCCAACCTCCTCAGGGTTCCTTGACTGAGATGATGAAGGCTTAAGCTCCTAGGAGAACAACATGCTGCAAGTCAGCAGCTCTCAAAGGATGACCTGTGGACTGTTGGGAATCTGGAAGACCCTTTCAGGGAGTCCATGAGATAAAAAATTAATTTTATAATATTACTAAGACATAATTTGGGGGTTCTGCTTCCGCCTCCCACCATGTTAACATTTCTATTGATATCACAAAGCAATAGTGAATAAAACTGCTGCCCCTCAGTACATCTCAAGATAGTGGCACCAAACTATGCTAGTGGTCCCCATATTCTTTACCAACATGTACTTACTGGAGGGGGAAAAGGTCAGTTTCGCTTAATAGTGCCCTTGAAAAAGCAAAAAAAAATTGTTAATTTTGTTAAATCTGAACCGTTGGGAACATGTCTTTTAAAATATTCTGTAAGATGAAATGGAAAATACGCAGAAGGAACTTCTACTGCATGCTAAAATAAAATAGTTTTGTCTCTAGGAAGAGCATTTGTGCAGTTGATTCGCGAGCTGAACTAGCTGCTTTTTCACATAACACTATTTTACTAGAAAGAACAACTGACAGGCACAATGCTAATTCAGATTTGGGTATTTGGCAGACATTTTATTGAAAATGAACACAGTGAGACTTCAACTTCAAGGAAAACAGCTGACAATTTTGTTACTAATGATAAAATGCTAGCTTTAAAGTAAACACTAAGATTTTGGAAAACTTGTATCCGACACTAAGTACATAACAGTTTACCCATACTTAAAGACTTTTATGATTAAATTGGTAATAATATAACAAATGTGCTTTTTTGATATTGTATAATGAAATGTGCCAACATTTGAAAGATCTGCACAACTCAGGGAAAGGGTACTTTCCAGACAACTAATGCATAATGTTACAAAATCATGCATGGGTAAAAGATCCATTCAAAGTGCAAATTAGACCAATGGATTTGAATGTAAGAAAGTATAAAAAGATCACTAGCATGGGGCCAGGTGCAGTGGCTCATGCCTGTAATCCCAGCACTTTGGGAGGCCGAGGCAGGTGGATCACCTGAGGTCAGGAGTTCGAGACCAGCCGGGCCAACATGGTGAAACCCCATCTTTACTAAAAAGACAAAAATTAGCTGGGCATGGTGGCGAGCACCCATAATCCTAGCTACTCGGGAGGCTGAGGCAGGAGAATTGCTTGAACCAGGAAGGTGGAGGTTGCAGTGAGACGAGATCACACCACTGCACTCTAGCCTGGGCAGCAGAGCAAGACTGCATCTCAAAAAAAAAAAAAAAGATCACTGGTATGGTTTTACATTCCACATTGCAACTAATCTTTAAGAAACTACCACTTACCAAATTTTGGTGAAATTTCAAAGAACAAGATGAATAATTATCTGACAAGCTATTAAAATACTCCTTGTTCATTCTAATTTATATCTCTATGAAGCCAAATTTTCTTTATAGTTATATAGAAGCCACATTTTACAACAGATTGAATGCAGAAGAAGATATAAGAATCCAACAGTCTTCTATTAAATCGAACACTAGAATTTTTTTTTAATGTCAAACAATGTCACTCTTCCCACTAATTTTTTGTTTTGGAAAATATAATTCTCTTTTATTTAAAATGTGTTATTTGTGTTAGCATATACTAGGATTATTGTTGCTGTTTTTAATTGAATTAATAAGTAAAAATGTTAAACCTTTCTTAGTTTTAATTTCTAATGCAATACATATCAATAGATGTAACCCAAAAGTTCTTTGGGATCCTTAGTAATTTTGAAGAGTGTGAGACATCCTGAGCTCAGAAAGCTTGAGAACTTCTACTTGAGATGCTAATGTACTTATTTTGCCCAAGCCAGTTTGAGTCTGTTTTTTGCCATTTGCAACAAAAGTCAGAACTGATATAGGGGAAGAGGAAAGGAGCTGAGTTCCAAGTTTAGGAACATTCCAATGCCAAGATAAAGAATCAGCCTCAATATTCAGAACAAACAACAAGAATTCAGTGAACGCAAAATATAGGAACCAGAGGTGATTGTGATAATTTAAGCCTTCCTTGCTCTCCCAACTCAAGGATCTATAAAAACACTGGAAACCAAGAGGTCAATTTGATCAGGTCTGCCTGCCCTTCTTGCTTGTGTTCACTTGCTTTTTGTGTTTTGGGTGTTTTTTTGTTTGTTTTTTGTTTTCTTTTTCCACGAAGCTGGAGGCCTTGCCACTGAATGTCAAAACTTAACCTTCACTGGCTACTTTAGAGGTAACATTCATAGATCACCATAGGAATGGCCGCTTTAGCTGTTTTTCAGAAACTTGGGCCAGCTCCTGTCCAGTTCAAACTAGTGGAGACCACCAGCCCCACAACTGGGCCTGTGCAAGTGCCTGAGGGGTGGTTTTTTGACATCAGAAGGCCGAAAACTTCACCCTTAGATTATGGTAACACCACCATTTTCTGTACATATGTCCTACAAAATGCCATGAACTTCAGCTACATTTGTACAGAATAAACCTGTTGCTTCATTTTTCCCCACTACCAATCACCTTTCCCCACACCTTAGACCACCCACTTCCCTAATGCACAAACATCCCTAAGCCTTATCTTTGGGGAGGTGGATTTGAGAGCTGTTCTCCTGTCTCTTCAATCCGTGCCCTTGCAAATAAGTCTTTTCTCTTTTGTAAAACTCATGTCACAGTGATTGATTTACTACTCACAGGCAGAACAGACTTGGACTTGCTGGAAATATATTGAGGGCATTTTGGACTTTCTACCAGGTTCAGAATTGAGATTTATTCAAAATATTAAGAGGAACAATGATTCAAATTGACATCTGGGTAACACATTGTTCAAATAAAAATTTTTTACCTATAGAAATTTGATTTCAAGAAATTATACCCAAAAGTCCATCACTGATGGACAAACCAAAGGGGGTATAGCTGTACATTGCAATATTATTTGACCATGAAAAAGAATGAAGTACTGATTCATGCCACAACATTCATGGATGAACCTTGAGAACATAATGATACGTGAAAGAAACTGGGCCACAGAGCAACATATTGTATGATTGCTTTTATTTATTTATTTATCTGTCGAGATGGAATCTCACTCTGTTGCTCAGGCTGGAGTGCAGTGGTGCAATTTTGGCTCACTGCAACCTCCACCTCCCAGATTCAAGTGATTCTCCTGCCTCAGCCTTCCTAGTAGCTGGGATTAAAGGTGCCCACCACCACACCTGGCTATTTTTGTATTTTTAGTAGAGATGGGGTTTCACCACATTGGTCAGGCTGGTCTCAAACTCCTGACCTCAGGTGATCCACCTGCCTCGGCCTCCCAAAGTGCTGGGATTACAGGCATGAGCCACCGCACCCAGCCAATTGCCTTTATATGAAAGGTCAGAACAGGCAAATTCATAGAGACTTAACATGGACTTGTGATTGCTAGGAAGCAGAGTGAGAGGAGATGCTGAGCGACTGCTGTGGGGGATGGGGTTTCTTTTAGGGATGATGAAAATGTTCTGGAATTAGATAGTGGTAATGGTTGTACAACTTGTGACTACATTAAAAATCAATTATACACTTTAAAGTGGTGAATTTTATAATATGTAAATAATGGCTGAGCTTTTAAAATTACATAAAATAAATTATAAACTCGGTGTACTAGTTTCCATGGCTGCTGTAACAAACAACTATAAAGGTGTAACCTGTGGCTTAAAACAACAGAAATGTATTCTCTCACAGTTCTGAGGCCAAAAGTCTGAAATCGAGGTGTCGGCAGAGCTCCACTCCCTCTGGAAGCTCTATGAGAGATTCTATTCCTTGCCCGACAGCTTTGGTGGCTGCTGGCATTCCTTAGTCACATTACTCCAATCTCTGCCTCTGTCCTCACATTGCCTTCTTGTGCGTGCGTGTGTGTGTGTGTGTGTGTGTGTGTGTGTGTCCCCTTTGTCTCTGCCTCTTTCTTTCTCTTTTTCTTTTTTTTTTTTTGAGACGGAGTCTTGCTCTGTCGCCCAGGCTGGAGTGCAGTGGCGCGATCTCGGCTCACTGCAAGCTCCGCCTCCCGGGTTCACGCCATTCTCCTGCCTCAGCCTCCCGAGTAGCTGGGACTACAGGTGCCCGCCACCACGCCCGGCTAATTTTTCGTATTTTTAGTAGAGACGGGGTTTCACCGTGTTAGCCAGGATGGTCTTCATCTCCTGACCTCGTGATCCGCCCGCCTCAGCCTCCCGAAGTGCTGGGATTACAGGCATGAGCCACCGCACCCGGCCGCCTCTGCCTCTTTCTAGTAAAGACACTTGTAGCATTTAGGGACCATCAAGATCATCTCATCTCAAGGTCCTCAACTGAATCATATCTGCAAAGACCCATTTTCCAAATATTCACAGGTTCTAGTGATGCTGAAGTGGACATATCTTTGAGAGTCATTATCAACCTACCACACCTGGGTTTAGAGATAAATAACTGATGTGGTATGGCAGCCATCCATGCGTGCCACTTGGATTTTCCTTCAAGAAATAACTTGCCTCTCACTCACAAGTGGGAGTTGCACAATGAGAACACACGGACACAGGGAGGGGAACATCACATACTGGGGCTTGTCGGGGGGTGGGGGGCAAGGTAGGGGAGAGCATTAGGACAAATACTTAATGCATGCGGGGCTTAAAACCTAGATGACTGATAGGTGCAACAAACCACCATGGCACATGTGTATCTATGTTACAAACCTGCACAATCTGTACACATATCCCAGAAGTTAAAGTAAAATAAAAAAGGAAAAAACAACAAAAACAAAAAACGAACTTGCCAATCAGCATGAAGCTGGATATTAGATGGCAGCCTCCAGCTATATCACCTTCAGGATATGCCACATCATTTGAGCTGAAGCCGCATTCTTCTCAAGCAGTCCCAAGCCAGTAACTGAGTCTGGCAGATATATGAGAAGCTAGTCATTCACCCAGCATGGAATTCGTCTCCTGGCAGTCTTTACGCCAGAGCTCCCCATTGGCTTGGCTGAGATTTAGCTCTTCCTCCTTAATCTACCTCTCTTCTCCTTCTCCTTACCTGCCTATTCTTATTTCTTCTCCCTTTTATATTTCACCAGGTTACTCTCATGAATCTCTTGCATTGCCAACTTGGACTTGGCATCTTCTCCCTTAGAGAAACCAGACTTAATCATTGATAACTGAGAGTGGTCCCAGACAGCAGATAGCAAGATGGACCTCGGGGATTACGTAACTCACTTCCTCACTAGAAATGATGACCCCATGCCCCAGTGGCATGACTAGTCTCTGGTAGAAGGTAGGGGTCTGTTTGCTAAACTTTTACCAATGGTGACTCAGGACAGTATTCCGGTGGAGGCAACTTCTCTGGCCAGTGCAATAATTCAGGCAGTTGAGGGTGGACGATGCATACAAGGACAATGGAATTGGCTGGTTGTTATTAATTTGTATTGATGCCATACAATAGGATAATGAGAAATTGAAGGCAGTTAACAAACATTTAAAAACTAAGTATGAGAGCCAAAGGACCTCTCTGGCAGCTTACAAAGAGGCCTTTATCTCCTGCAGTGAGAGAACAGACACAGCTGTGGAGCAAATTCAGGGTAGCCAAACTTCAAAGACAATGAAAACTCAGCCAAGGCAAGTCTGTTATGCTAAGATCAGGGCTTTGTTTAGAAACTATGGGACCCTGAATCATGGGATGTGAATGAATCCTCAAAGACTTTGGCTGTCAGAACCTGCTGAGGTTCCCTACCCCTCCCTATTAAGAGTTAGTGATTCTTCCACGAGGCCCTATTTTGAGTTAGCATTTCCCCTATGTGAAAAGACCCCTCCCCTGCAAGACAACTGATCTCCCTTCAGAAGCTGACCCCACTTCTCACCTGGCTTCCAGATTGATAACTAGGGTTAAATCTCAACTAAAACAACTGGGCACATACTGGCAATGATAAGACATATTACATCCTAAAGGAGCTGCAAGGATTAGCTAGGATATACTAGCAGAAACCATTGGATTGGATTTTGAGTATGCCTGATCAACTGCTGTTTGTTTAAGAGTTTATTGACTTAGGAGCACTTTCTCAGAACATGGGATTTAACACCCTAGCAAGGGAATGGGACAAACTAACTGAAACGGTGGTTTTATTTTATTTTTTGAGATGGAGTTTCACTTTAGTCGCCCAGGCTGGAGTGCAATGGTGCAATCTCGACTCACTGCAATCTCTGCCTCCCGGGTTCAAGAGATTCTTCTGCCTCAGCCTCCTGAGTATCTGGGATAACAGGCATGCACCACCATGCCCAGCTAATTTTCACCATATTGGCCAGGCTGGTCTCGAACTCCTGGCCTCAGGTGATCCACGCGCCTTGGCCTCCCAAAGTGCTGGGATTACAGGCGTGAGCCATCACACCCGGCCTAAGAGTGGTTTTAAAAACCTGGAGAAAGTGATGGCCCATGCTGAGTGGACTTGCAATGCATGAATTGCTATAACAAGCAGGGGCGAAATAATGACAATGCAGGGAAATAGGCATGCTGGAATGTATGTATTATGTAGGGCCAGAAGACCAATCAGAGGATTATGCTTCATAGGAGAACCTAGAAGACACCTCATTCACAGAGGCCATCAGAAATGCAGTGGTTAGAGAAGTACCAGCATCACTAAGGAATTCAGTGGTGGTCCTCTTCCACAGTCCAGGGCTGACAAAAGGAGAAGCAATCTCAGAGAGTAGCTTGCTAATAGCAGTGGTGACAATGAGTCCCTGAAATAGTACAGGCCAGGTGGTGGTAGAAAACTGCCCAGCAGAAGTCCGCCATAAGGATAGAAAAGGGTACACCTGGGATCAGCCCAGGCAGAACAAGTAGCACGTGTGACCTGCCTGAGGCGGTAGCGCAGGCTCCCACTTCCTTCTTTAGCTTATACCTACTAGTCATACAGAGGGTCCCACATGACCAGCTGAAGTCAGAAGAGACAGCCTGAGCTTCATTTGTAAATGTGTTGGCTCTGTTTGTGTGTAAAAGCTGAAAATAAATGAGGCTGCTTTACAATCCCCTTCAGGACTGCCCTTGAAAAAGAGTAGGGAGAGACAATCTTTCCAATGACAGAAGCTTCACCAGGTACACTTGGTCATTCACTTTGTGTGGAAAGAGAGGTGGTCTGACATAAGAATACATATGGAATCATGGGCAGTAATTAATGGCGCAGGAGGCTGGTCAAGGGCCTAGAAAGCAAATTCTGAGAGACTGATGCAAAGAATTCTGGAGTAGGGGCAAGTGGGTGGACGTATGGAGATGAGCACAAAGTGTAAATTGTTGTATCACACATTAATGCCCACCAGAAAGCATGTACCAGAGAAAAGGCAACAAGCAACCAAGTAGATAAAATGGCTCAGCCAGTTGACATTAGCCAGCCTTCATTATCCATCACTTAAGAACTGGAAAGGGCTGGGTGCAGTGGTTCACGCCTGTAATCCCAGCACTTTGGGAGGCCAAGGTAGGCAGATCACCTGAGGTCAGAAGTTCGAGACCAGCCTGACTAACAAGGTGAAATCCCATCTCTACTAAAAGTACAAAAATTAGCCAGGCATGGTGGCGCATGCCTGTAGTCCCAGCTCATCAGGAAGCTGAGGCAGGGGAATCACTTGAACCCAGAGGTGGAGGTTGCAGTGAGCCAAGATCAGGCCACTGCACTCTAGCCTGAGTGACAAAGTGAGACTCCATCTCAAAAAATAAAATAAAATACAACTGAAACGACTGGCATGCAAATGGAGTAGTTACCCTGGCAAAGATGGGGAAACATATGGACCCAACAGCATAGACAACAGCATTTACTCGCCAGCGCTCATCTAGGTACTGTTATCACTGAATGTCTAATCTGCCAACAATAGAGACCAATATTGAACCCATGAGATGGCACTGTTCCTCGAGGGGACCAACTAGCCATTTCTGGCCAAACTGACTACATTGGACCTCTTATGTCATGGAAGGACCATTGATTTGTTCTCTCAGGAATAAACACTTACTTCAAATAAGGGCTTGTCTTTCCTGCCTACACCTTTCCTGCCAGCACCATGATCTGGGGGCTTACAGAAGCTAATCTGCAGGCATGAAATCACGCACAACATAGCGTCCAACCTACTTTATAGCAAAGGAAGTAGAGTAGTGGGTCCATGACCATGGGATCCTCTGGTCATACCAGACACAATGCCATCCAAAATGCAACCAGGCTGCTAGAGCTGGCTGGCTGGTGAGATGACCTGCCAAGACCCAAGCTGAGGGGCAACACTGTAGCAAACCCTGAAGAAGCTGCTCCCGATATGTGTGTGGAGAAGTGGATCTGCTTGGCATCGGAGGACTGTGGTAACCACGAAGTGCACCTCGTGGATCTCCCTTCAAGAACTTGAAGTATAAGGGCTCAGCCCATGATCCTCCTGGATAGCCCCCGGCTAATGACTGAGCCATTGCTGCCCGAGATGGAACTCATCTATGGGAAATCTTTATACCGGAGCTTTCTGGTGGGCTGGCTGAGACTTTCTCAGACAGGCACCATAGTCTGTGGCTCTTCCCACACAACCCTCTTTCTTTCCCCCATCTCCTTTCATAGGCATCAGACTTGCACTGCATCTGAAGACTTCCTCTGCCTCCTCTCGTTCCTCCTTCTTTCTAGTTCCCAGGCAGTTTTGACAGGTGTCTTTCACAATACAGCTCTTGCATGTCTAACCCATCCCAGTATCTCCTTCCTGGAGGGCCTAAACTGACACGTGATCGATTTTTCTCCAATCTAATAAAATTAACTTATATTTCTTACTTCACCATCACCCCACCAATGGGCCTCTATATAACAGCACACAATGAAGTACTCATTAAGGATCTCAATTTGTACTGTTAGCTACAATACCTGCAATAGGCCTAAAGTCACTAATTCATTCATTCAACAATTATTTATGAAGTATCTACTCTATTCTAGATACTCTGGTACGCAATGGGAATACAACAGGAACTAAAACACAAAAAAGTTCTTCTCTTCATGAAACTTACATTCTAATGAGACACACAGGCAGACAGACAATTAAAAAGATAGACCAGGCTGAATGCGGTAGCTCATGCCTGAAATCCCAGCACTTTGGGAGGCCGAGGCGGGAAGATCACTTGCGTCCAGGAGTTCAGGAAGAGCCTGGGCAACATAAGGAGACCCCTTCTCTACAAAAAGTAAAAAAAATTAGCCAGGCATGGTGGTGGGTACCCCTAGTGCTAGTCACTCGGGAGGCTGAGGTGGGAGGATTGCTTGAGCCTGGGAGATCCAGGCTGCAGTGAGCTATGATGGCGCCACTGGATTTCAGCCTGGGCGACAGAGTGAGACCCAGTCTCAAAAAAAAAAAAAAAAAGACCAGCAGAAAGATGCAAAAGATGCATATCGCTTTTTATTCCTCAATGGATTTGCCTTTCACAGTATGACAGTGCAAACATCAGCCTCGGCTTTTTATTATGAACAAATAGAAGAAACAACCATATGTACAATCTCTGTTGCATTTTTTTTCGGTAGAATGACTAAAATGGAAAGTTATTAGAGAGTATTTTTAAATGAAATTCAATGAAGGAGGAAAAACAAACCGTCTTCTGCATAATAAGAAGCCAAAATCTGTGTGGGAATTGACACCACAGAGTCAGAGGGAGAGGACACACACACACACACGCACACACACACGAGAAGGCAATGTGAGGACAGAGGCAGAGATTGGAGTAATGTGGCCGAGGCATGCCAGCAGCCACCAAAGCTGTCAGGCAAGGAACAGACTCTCTCATAGAGCTTCCAGAGGGAGAAGAGGCCCGCCGACAACTTGATTTCAGACATTTGGCCTCAGAATTGTGAGAGGGTAAATTTCTGTTGTTTTACACCACAAGTTCCAAGTTAATGGTTGTTTGTTACAGCAGCCATGGAAACTAATATACCAAGTTTATCATTTATCTTATGTAATTTAAAAAACTCAGACATAATTTACATATAAAATTCACCCTTTTAAACAGTATAAGTAATTTTTAATGTAGTTACAAGTTGTACAACAATTACCACTATCTAATTCCAGAATATTTTTATCAACCCCCCAAAAAAACCCATTAGCAGTCACTGTCCATCTCCCTTTTCCTGTTTCCTAGCAATCACTGCTCTATGTCTTGAATTTGCCTGCTCTGAACCATTCATAGAAATGCAATCATACAAAATATTGCTTTTTGGTCTGGTTTCTTTAACTTACCATCATGTTTTCAAGGTTCATTCATGTTGTAGCATGAGAGAAATTAACCCTTCCAGAATCCTTCAGTGTTAGGTATTTGAATTTTAATATATGTCAATTATATACATAATTTTATTTATGTATAATTTTTTTTCCAGGCCAATTATAAAGAAAAAAGAAGCAAGCTGCCACACCAAGTCTATGGCCCTCAGTGAATCTCAGGAACTTCTTCTGTCCAACTTTGAAAATTAGGGGAAAAAGCAACAAAACAAAACTCATACCCTACAACAAAGTATGGAAAATTAAAAGCTATCTAAGAACCAGGATCTGGACTTAAAAGTCTGTGGGCTAATCCCACAGAGGAGGGGAGACCAGCCAGGTGAGAGAGTGGCCCCCCCAGGTCTGGGTTGAGAGGCCTCCCACACTGGGATCAGGGCCCCATAAAGCACAGAGCAGCAAGCAGGGCCAAGACCAAGGCCTGGTGGACAGATTCAATCAGAGGAGACACACGAGCCCTCTTTAGACTTAGACAATGTATTTCTTACCTAGACAGAAGGTAGCCAAAAGTTCCAGCTCCCCGTGATCCTTGTCTCATACAACAAAAAGGATGACCCAAAACAAAGGGGGCCAGATGATTGCCACGTGAGCTGTGGGACATCACATTGCTGAGAAGCTAATTCTAAACTTAAGGTAGGGAGTTTTATAGTCTGCAGCTGTAATCTAAGGCAGACTACTTCATACCTCACCAGAACCCAGGAGGCCATGAAAGACTCCAAAGAGATGGCCTTGGAGCCACTAATCACGGGCCTCGCTTTCTGTCATGTGCTGGGAGAATAAGGTGCTTCTGCCAAGACTCAGGTTAGCTGTAGTTCCAGCCTCTGCCTGCAGAGCCTATGTGGATATATCCAAGGTCACCCAATGTGCCATACTGGAGCCATTCCCCTAGTGACCCCACAAGGAGCCTCTCATTAGGAATCTCATGTAAAGACAATAAACTTCTGGAGTTCTGTGTGTGCTTTCTTGCAAAGGACAGGAGGACACCGATTGTTCAACCAATCATACTCAGTAGGGACAGCCAGGGAGGCTAAGAATTCCTGATCTAGAGGTCCTATGATTGTTAAACTGCACATAGTACCAGTTTAATTAATATTCTTTCCCACTTCCAAGATAAGGAAATTAGTGCCTGGGCTATAGGAATAATGACACCTAATAATACAGTCATGTGCCACAAAACAACGTTTTGGTCAAGAACAGACTGCATATATGATGGTGGTCCCATAAGATTATGATGGAGCTGAAAAATTCCTATCACCTAGTGACGTCATAGCCATCTCAATGTTGTAATGCGACATTACATTTTGTGTTTGTGATGATGCTCATGTAAAACTCATCATGCTGCCAGTCACATAAAACTATAGCACATACAATTATGCACAGTACATAACACCTGATAGTGGTAATAAGCGACTATGCTACTGGTTTATGTATTTACTGTGCTATACTTTTTATTGTTATTTTAATAGAATGTACTCCTTTTACTTAGGTTTTTTTGTTTTTGTTTTTGTTTTTTTTCGAGACGTTGTCTCACTCTGTCACCCAGGCTAGAATGCAGTGGAGTGATCTTGGCTCACTGTAACCTCTGCCTCCTGGGTTCAAGAGATTCTCCTGCCTCAGCCCCCTGAGTAGCTGGGATTACAGGTGCACACCACCACACCCAGCTAATTTTTGTGTTTTTAGTAGAGGCAGGGTTTTACCATGTTGGCCAGGCTGGTCTCAAACTCCTGACCTCAAGCAATCTGCCCGCCTCAGCCTCCCAAAGTGCTGGGATTACAGGCTTGAGCCACGGCACCTGGCTCCTTTTATTTGTTAAAAGGTTAACTATAAAACAGCCTCAGACAAGTTCTTTAGAAGGTGTTTAAGAAGAAGGCATTTTTATCACAGGAATGACAGCTCCATGCCTGTTACTGCCCTGAAGACCTTCCATTGGGCAAGATGTGGAGGTGGCAGACAGTGATACTGAAGATCCTGACCCTGTGTAGGCCCAGGCTAATGTGTGTGTTTGTGACTTAGTTTTTACCAAAAAAAGTTAAAAGTTAAAAAAAAAGGAAATAGAAAAAAACTTATAGAGTATGAATATAAAAAAAATATTTTTGTACAGCTATACAAAGTATTTAATAAGTGTGATTATAACATTAAAAAGGTTAAAAAATTGAAAAGCTTAGAAAGTAAAAACATTACGGTAAGCTAAGGTTATTATCAAAGAAAAATATTTTTTCATAAATTTAGTGTAGCTAAATGTAGGGTGTTTATAAAAGTCTACAGTAGTAAACAGTAATGTCATAGGCCTTCACATTCACTCATCACTCACTCACTCACCCAGAGCAATGTCTAAACTGCAAGTTCCATTTATGCTAAATGCCCTATACAGGTGTACTATTTTTTATATTTTATACCATATTTTCAATATTTTATACCATATTTATTTTGTTGGCAGTTTACTGATTCCACATATATGTTTTGAAAACTTACTATCAGCCAGATATTGAATCACACTGATATGGTTTGCCTCTGTATCCCCACCCAAATCTCATCTCAAATTGTAATCCCCACGTGTCGAGGGAGGGAGGTGATTGGATCATGGGGGTGGTTTCCCCCATGCTGTTCTCGTGATAGTGAGTTCTCACGAGATCTGATGGTTTTATAAGGCAGTTTTCCCTGCTCTTGCATGCTCTCTCACCTGCCACTATGTAAGATGTGCCTGCTTCCCCTTCCACCATGATTGTAAGTTTCCTGGGGCCTCCCCAGCCATGAAGAACTATGAGTCAATTAAATCTCTTTTCTTTATAAACAACCCAGTCTCAAGTGTGTCTTTACAGCAGTGTGAAAATGGACTAATACACACATGCTGGGTAGAAATTGGTGAGTAAACAAGGCACCATTCTCATGAAGTCTCTATGCTAGTAGGGAAGACAGGCACACAATAAATATATATACACAAGTGATGCTAAGTGGAAAGAAGGAAAACCATTTATTTCAGTAGGCATATTGACAGACACAAAAATGTAATGTACACAATAACTATTAACACCTTTAAGGAGTCTACATAACCTAGTGGACAAGGTTTACACATTTTTATTAAGAAATATATTTTAAAAAGCTTTTCAACTTTATAATTTTTATTTTATTTTATTTTTTCTTTTTTATTATTATACTCTTAAGTTTTAGGGTACATGTGCACATTGTGCAGGTTAGTTACATATGTACACATGTGACATGCTGCTGCGCTGCACCCACTAACTCGTCATCTAGCATTAGGTATATCTCCCAATGCTATCCCTCCCCCCTCCCCCCACCCCACAACAGTCCCCAGAGTGTGATATTCCCCTTCCTGTGTCCATGTATTCTCATTGTTCAGTTCCCACCTATGAGTGAGAATATGCGGTGTTTGGTTTTTTTGTTCTTGCCATAGTTTACTGAGAATGATGATTTCCAATTTCATCCATGTCCCTACAAAGGACATGAACTCATCATTTTTTATGGCTGCATAGTATTCCATGGTGTATATGTGCCACATTTTCTTAATCCAGTCTATCATTGTTGGACATTTGGGTTGATTCCAAGTCTTTGTTATTGTGAATAGTGCCACAATAAACATATGTGTGCATGTGTCTTTATAGCAGCATGATTTATAGTCCTTTGGGTATATACCCAGTAATGGGATGGCTGGGTCAAATGGTATTTCTAGTTCTAGATCCCTGAGGAATCGCCACACTGACTTCCACAATGGTTGAACTAGTTTACAGTCCCACCAACAGTGTAAAAGTGTTCCTTGTTCTCCACATCCTCTCCAGCACCTGCTGTTTCCTGACTTTTTAATGATTGCCATTCTAACTGATGTGAGATGATATCTCATTGTGGTTTTCATTTGCATTTCTCTGATGGCCAGTGATGGTGAGCATTTTTTCACGTGTTTTTTGGCTGCATAAATGTCTTCTTTTGAGAAGTGTCTGTTCATGTCCTTTGCCCACTTTTTGATGGGGTTGTTTTTTTCTTGTAAATTTGTTTGAGTTCATTGTAGATTCTGGATATTAGCCCTTTGTCAGATGAGTAGGTTGCGAAAATTTTCTCCCATTTTGTAGGTTGCCTGTTCACTTTGATGGTAGTTTCTTTTGCTGTGCAGAAGCTCTTTAGTTTAATTAGATCCCATTTGTCAATTTTGGCTTTTGTTGCCATTGCTTTTGGTGTTTTAGACATGAAGTCCTTGCCCGTGCCTATGTCCTGAATGGTAATGCCTAGGTTTTCTTCTAGGGTTTTTATGGTTTTAGGTCTAACGTTTCAGTCTTTAATCCATCTTTAATTGATTTTTGTATAAGGTGTAAGGAAAGGATCCAGTTTCAGCTTTCTACATATGACTAGCCAGTTTTCCCAGCACCATTTATTAAATAGGGAATACTTTCCCCATTGCTTGTTTTTCTCAGGTTTGTCAAAGATCAGATAGTTGTAGATATGTGGGGTGTTTTTTCCAGTTTTTCTTTATTGTTATTATCTATTTGGTTAAGCATTGTTCTCATTTTAATTCTTTAGACATGGTTTCCTTTAGACTTTATTTTTATGTATATATTAATATTTATAAATATTATTTTTTTGAGAGAGGATCTCACTCTGTTGTGCAGGTTGGAGTGCAGTGGTGCAATCACAGCTCACTACAGCCTCAACTTCCTAGGCTCAAACGATCCTCCCACCTCAGCCAGCAGAGTACCTGGGACCACAGGCATGCATGATGGGGTTTCACCATGTTGCCCAGGCTGGTCTTGAACTCCTAGGCTCAAAGCAATCCACCCACCTCAGCCTCCCAAAGTACTGGGATTACAGGCATGAGTCACTGCACCTAGTCTACAATATTTTTATATTTATCCTATAAATAATATATATTTAATAGCTGGTTTAAAGTATTTGTAAGACCAAAAATTAGACCTCTCAGGGATAGTTTCTATTGACAGTTCTTTTCCTGTGTATAGGTCATGCTTTCCTATTTCTTTGCATATTTGAATATTTTTAATTGAAAACTAAGTATTTTAGATAATATGTAAAAACTCTGGAAATCAGATTTCCCCCACCCTTAGGGTCTGTTGTAATTGCTGTTTTGTTGTTTCTGCTGCTATTTGTTAGCATAGTGACCTTCCAGGACTAATTCAATAGTCTTTATTCCCTGTACTGTACAACCACTAAAGTCTCTGCTCAGTTAACTTAGTGGTCAGCTAATGATTCGACAGACATTTTCTTAAATTCTGTGAACCAATAAATATTCCATTCTTTGCTGAGAAGCTCTAGATGTATCCATGTGTGTTAAGACATGCCCTCAACATTCAGGCAGCTTAGAACTCTGCCTTAGCCTTCACTTCCTACTTGCGCAGAAACTCCAATCAGCCAGAGGTGAAAGAGTAGGGCCCTCTCAGGTCTTTCGCAGGCATGCACACAGCTTTGCACATTTATGCCACCTTTTAGATCCCCAGGAATGTATCAGAGCTTTTCAATGACCCTGTGGACAGCTTGTTCCCCAGATTTTTTTTTTCAAGTTTTGACCAGGCTCTTGTTTGTCCCATCTGGTATCACAGTGTCAAACCACAGAAGTGAAAATAACCAATGTGGGAGAAATTTTAGGTAAATATTCAATAAACCTTTGTGTTAGGATATGGTGCCAAGAAAAGTGAGGAGACAGAAATGATGCTGAGCCTCCTGTGTCATTCTCCCTGACCCAACTGCATTATGTTCATTTGGAGATGTGGGCAATTCACTAGCAGAATGGACTCTGCTTGAGAAATAGGCTCTCTTCCTTCACTCAGGATGAACTCCCAATGCCCCACTTACCATCATGCACTACCATCAAGCAAATTTTTCTTGAACTGATTTCCACACAGTTTTACTGTGATTCAGAAGAAAAAATTACTTGGCATGAGATGTTAAGCCTTAAATACAATATAATACAAACCCTTCTGTACATCCAAGAAGAAGATAGATTACATATTGAAGACTAAATCTGGATCATTTTTCTACTGGACAGTGGGGCTGAGGAAGGAAATCAGGCTTCATGACCATTCCATACTGTAATTTTAACTCACAGAATCTGTCCTAAAAATTCCTTAAGCACTTACACTGTTAACAAGTTCTATTGCTACAACACACCTGCACATAAAAGAAATGTTTACCCATAGTTTCACCTATGGCAAGTGAAAACAGCTGTTTTATGATGGATATGATATAAAAAAAACCTACTCCAGAATTTAAATTTACACAACTTAAACTACAAAAAAATTAGAATCAGTATACTCAACAATCTCTAAGAAGAAGCAGCCATTCTTAAATTAGCACTTAAAATGTAGTGGCCATTTTTCTTCAGAATAATTCTCATCAACATCTTTAGCTCAAAAGGAACTCACATATTTTTGTTTTGTTTTTATCCAGCCACTTATAACCATCCTCATGTTCTCTCAGATCTCATATGGTCATCCAGTATAGCCAAAGAAATGTCCTGGCTCCAAATGCAATCTGGCAGTTGCTATTGATTACCCTGGGCAATTTGGGGTTACTGTGATTTGTTCCTCAAAAGACTGTCACACATTATTATGCCACATTCTAAGTTAGACTTGAGATCCTTTCTCTGTAGGAACAAAAAGAAGAGGAACGTTGGAGCTCTGCTAGGTTACAGATGTGTTAAGTAGTAAGCACAGTATGAAAACCCGAAAACTATCAGTTATTATGGCCAAGTGGTTTCTCTGGTTCTATTAAGGCATCGAAGCTACCTCACTAACTCACCTAAATATATCCTAAACATAAGAAGGTCACTGTGTAAAACAGCAGTAATTATCAGTTACTAGGCTACCATTTGACACAGTGAAATAACCACATTCAAACTCAGATTTTCAGATAGTCAATCAGCTAGTAAAATAGGTCTAGCTCAATGGATGATAAACACCACTCACTTTACTTATTTAATTATCTGTGACCAGTGACAACTCTCGAAAAAAAAATAAATAAACCTTCTATTTTTCCAGGTCAAAAAAGCTGACAAAATCTCAACTCAAAAACTTAACATCTGATGAATATACCAACTTCTCCTTAGGATGTCATTTTTTTGCTGTGGCAAGTGAGTCTGTATAACACTATCCTGGTGCACCAAACCAACACAGAGAGCCTTTTCAAAATAACACAAACACAGGAAAACAATCTTTCCTGACAATGATCAGAAACAGCTTGCAATGGGTCTCAGGAGAGAAAGTGGAGGAACTGGTCAATGCCAAAGAGCAGTATCCTGTGTTAGCTATGAGTCTATGAATGATCTTTGAAAGCACAAGAATTATGTTGCAAGACCACTGACTTACCACTACTAAAATTCCCTCTCACACACATCAGTGCATGAGGGTGAGCAACCAGAGGCCTGTTTGGTTGACGCCTGGATCCCTGGCACCCACACATGGGTAAGCACGTAGTAGGGGTAGTAAATGTATGAATAAGTGATTGTCTTATCTATGAGTTAAAAGATAATTAGATAAAATTCACCATCAATGCTGCCAGAAAATGTAACTATTTGTTGATAACTCAACCTCAGTGAGAGCCCCCACTTCTGTGATTATGAAAACCTTTTTCCCTAAGGACCAACACTGGGTATCTTCTATCATATTTACTCAAATTGACATCACATGGCTCCAGTTACAAAACACTAAGAATACAGAATTTTTGCTCCTCCCCTACAAAAGCAGATTATAAAGAAACATTAAACTGAGTTTCCACCAAAAAAAAAAAAAAAAAACTAGTTATCTTCAGTAAGTTTGCTATGAAATGCAAAGAAAGGCTGAGGAACTGCTCCATACTGAAGAAAATTAGAGTCATGCCAGTAGATCCTGGATCAAATCCTGGTCCAGGAGAGAACATTCTGGAATAATCCCCCAAACCTGAACAAGGTCTGTGGAGTAGATGGTTTTATCAGATCAACGCTGATTTCCTGATTTTGATGGTATGTGCTGTGGTTATGTAAGAGAGTAATTTTCAAAAAAGAGTGTTCACCACAACCAGTACACCATCAGCAGTTCCTGGTTCTGTGGCTTATGGAGATTAGAATAATGGGCAACTTGGATAAAATTATCAGATTCCAATTACCTGCCAGCAACCCACTGTGAAAGCACTGAGAACACAGGGTAATGTGTTGACACTGAAAATGAGAATTCACAGAACAGTGAAAAGAATGTCAGGAAGGGTAGTAAAGGGACAAAAAGTCCAAGGGAGGAAGCACAAGCATCCAGGTATGGAATAAGAGAACTCTAGAAGGCAATGGTCCTGTCTGGTCTTGGGTCTGGGCAGTTACCAAGGATAACACATAGGAGAGGCATAAAGGGAACAGCTAGGCCCAAACCTAGTGGTTTTCTCATATTTGCTACCAGGAGGCCAGGTCTGTGTTATTATTTTCATTAAAAACGAACTGTAAGTATTATTCTGCAATAAAAAGGAACAAAATACTGATCCATGCTACAACACAATGACAAAACATCGGGGTAAATGAAAGAAGCCAACAAAAAGGCCACGTATTTTACTACTCCATTCATACGAACTATCCAGAAAAGGATATACTATAAAGACAGAAAGTAGATTAGTGCTGGCTTGGAACCGGGGGGTGGGAATGATGATTAACTATAAACTACAATATGCCACAATTTTCTCATCTAATATATTGTGAAAATTACAGTATCTAACTCATAAAGGTCCTTCGAAGACCAAATGAGATAACAGGTTAAAAGCTTAGAACAATCTCTGGCACTCAGCAAGGGCTCAAGATGTTCACTCACACACACCTTTTAACCTTAAAATAATTAAACCTGGAAATAAATTACAACATTCATGTAATAAATTATAAACACAGAAAATTTTAAGTTTATAGTTACTTAAAGATTCAACAACAAACTATATTTTCTTTATATAGAAGCCCTTTGCTGAAAATGGACTTCCATTTTACATTTTCACTGTAGTAATTTTTTTTTTTTTTTTTTTGAGACAGAGTCTTGCTCTGTCGCCCAGGCTGGAGTGCAGTGGCACGATCTCAGCTCACTGCAAGCTCCACCTCCCAGGTTCACGCCATTCTCCTGCCTCAGCCTCCTGAGTAGCTGGGACTACAGGCACCTGCCACCACGCCCGGTTAATTTTTTGTATTTTGTTTAGTAGAGACGGGGTTTCACCATGTTAGCCAGGATGGTCTTGATCTCCTGACCTCGTGATCCGCCTGCCTCGGCCTCCCAAAGTGCTGGGATTACAGGCGTAAGCCACTGCGCCCGACCATGATTTTTTATTATAAAGATTAGGGGCCGGGTGTCGTGGCTCATGCCTGTAATCCCAGCACTTTGGGAGGCCAAGGTGGGTGGATCACCTGAGGTCAGGAGTTCAAGACCAGCCTGGCCAACATGGTAAAACCCCATCTCTACTAAAAATACAAAAATTAGCTGGGTGTGGTGGCGCATGCCTGTAATCCCAGCTACTCAGGAGGCTGAGACAGGAGAATCACTTGAACCTGGAAGGCCGGGGTTGCAGTGAGCTGAGATTGCACCACTGCACTCCAGCCTGGGCGACAAAGAGAGGCTCTGCCTCAAGAAAGGAAAAAAAAAAAAAAGATTAGGATGTTGTTTATCCTGGCAATAACATCTAGGCCAACAAACTCTGGAAGTCAGTACTACTGGGGCCAAAGGCACCTACCTCACTGACACACATAAACTTTCTCATGTTTTCTTGTATTTTATAATACATGCTGTGGTAGTGGAGGCTCCCAAGTTCTCCCTTCCCAGTAGGTGTCAAACAGTGATATAGATACAGCCTCATGAACTCAGTCTTGTTCACGGGCCCTTTCAATACAGGTACACAAAGTGAAAAGCTGCTAATCCACCACTCCACCAGACAAATAAATGGTTTAATTTTAATCCTTTGAAATAACTACTGCATCGAATATAATCTGTATATCTTTGGTTAAACTACTTTCTCACTGGCATCAACATTTACATTCTCTCATTTATTATCTCTCAGGCCATTATTCTCTTATTCTTCAAGTATTCCCAGAAAAAGTTTCTAACATGAAGAGAGAACAGACAAATTTCAAGGTTTAATAAATTTTATCTTGATAACATCAAAAACAAGTTTAGCTTTTACACTGCAATATAAAAAATACATCAGTCTTCACATTAGTTTTACATGGAAATATATAATTATTTGAATATTTAAATATAGCTTTTCTTTAACCAAAAAAAAAAAAAAAAACAGTGTTACTCACAGCCCTAGTTACATAAATAATTTAAATGCACAAATGCAAAAACACACTTCACACGATATTGTTCACATACTGTAGAACTCAGGACAATTACAATAAAAATCTATGCAAAATACTGAACAAGAACAAGATTAAAATACTCATTATGGTCGTAATTTGACTTTTTACTATTAAAAGAATTTAATGCATTCTTGAATACACAAAAACATCAATTGTTTTATCTATTCTGCAAATTAAGCCAACATTTATTTAGACAAAGGGGCACATCTTGTATACTACCAAATTCTGAAAGTAATTTCCAATTTAATTTAAATTATAAGTTTCAACAATTTCAAGTTTTCAAGCTTGTCTAAAATAATAATGATTACAAGAACTTAGTAAACATTTCAAAAACTTTAAACAAAATCATCAGTACTGCACTGTACTTTTATGTCTGGTAACATAAAATTTAAATATAAACCTTCTCCCTGCCCCCAATGAAAATGGTACTTAGAAGGGCTTCCAATGTGAAAATGGTAACATTTTTACAACTTGAAATTTTAATTACTTGAATTATAGGAACTGTTCTCTCTGCATGATGTAATCACGATATGACACATCATAGGTACATAGTACACATTTTCATTTGATCTCTTGCTTTTAAACTTACACTGAAAGACTGTAGAATGTCTATTAATAATATTTAAGGGAACTATGTGTCTATTCCATAGGGAAAAAAGACACCAATACCCACAAACATCTTATATATCAGCTGTTTGTTTACTTCCTAGTCAGTAGGACAAAGCTTTGTTCCTAAATTAAAATTGGAGGATTATTTTGAACTACTGGCCCAGTGATCTTTTAAGAAGAGAAATGAAAATATATTTGTGTATGAGGAGGCAAGGTTGAAGGAAATGAGATATATGCTGCTTTGCAACTAAAGACAAAAACATTTGTTTTTAAACATAATTACTATTTAAATTTAGAAGTAAAGAAATCACAAAAGAACTCCATCATAGCATACACACAGGTTAAATAATGGCCCCTGAAATAAAACCACATTTAGAAACCAACTGTTATACTATATTTCATTATTTCTAAGGTAACACATTTTAAATTCTGAAATCAAGATATGGTTCAACATTGACCTTAGTTTCAATAAAATATGGCAGTCATACAATATAGTTGTAATTCATGTTTCCTCTTAACATTAATGATAGAAGATCCAGGATCTTGGCTTAACACGAATGAATGACAACTGAATGCATCTGTACCAACTCAACCAGTGTCCCTGAATAAAGGTTCTGGATCTATTCTGAGTATCCCAGACTCAAACTGCATCTCGTTAACATCTTTCATTTAAACTGTTAAAATCTGTTAACAAGTAGTTAAAGACAAACTAATGTATAAATACAGGTTTCCACTTGCAAAATGGGCCTCCACGAAGATTACCAGTTTTATTCAATTTTTTGAAATATTAAGTAATTTTCTAATGAGAATTAATGGCCTGCCCAAATATTACCAAGCCAATAATTTCAGTTCAAGTTATTAAAAACTGATATGGTAGGCTAGGCACGGTGGCTCATGCCTGTAATCCCAGCGCTTTGGGAGGCTGAGGCGGGTGGATCACAAGGTCAGGAGTTTGAGACCAGCCTGGCCAACACAGTGAAACTCTACTAAAAATACAAAAATTAGCCGGGCATGGTGGCGCACACCTGTAGTCCCAGCTACTCGAGAGGCTTAGGCAGGAGAATTGCTTGAACCCGGGAGGTGGAGGTTGCAGTGAGCTAAGTTCAGGCCACTGCACTCCAGCCTGGGCAAGACAGTGAGACTCTGTCTCAAAAAATAATAATAATAAATAAACATAAAAATAAAAACTGATATGGTAATGCCTAAAATATTTTTAGGGGATAAGGCCACAAAATAACCTGGATTTTCATATTAAACCACCAACTCTTCATGTAGAAGAGAGTAAAGGTGGTTAAAAAAAAGGGGGGGGAATGCCTAAACACATGGGCAAAATTATTTTCCCCTTTAAGATCTAATAAGGCTAACCCAAAAAACCTAGAGACTGTATGTGTGCATGTGTCCAAACGATAAAAGTTAGAGACTTGCAGATCCAATTTAAATGAAGCAGGAGGAGTTTGTGTTATGCATAAAAAAAAATCACCAGTTTTTAAAAACTGTATTAAAGATTATGGAATCTCATTTTCTGGAATGCTTTAAAAAGAAAGAAAACTTATATTTTGTTTGTATTCATTTAAGTCAACCCCATTCAAAAGTTCACATAATTCATTATAATTCCTTCTTTTTAATAAGTTTGCTATATTCATTCTCACAATGTTAAATTTGCTGGCATGAGAGAGATAATCATAAAAAATAAGAGGGATATGATTTGAGGAACAAAATTCTATATACGGTGCTAAATTATTTTGTGACATAAATTAAGATGAAGTTCTTCTACAGAAAATGTTGGACAAAGGCTGCTTCTGAATCTTAAAATGAAAGGACTCTAAACACTAATTTTAAATGAATATAAAAATTCTGAAAAATAATATTTATAGCAAAATAGTTCAAGATTAGTTTTCTCACCAAAGCTGGGAAAGCTGTGTGCACAAAGTACCAAATATATTTCAACTGAAGTACTGAATCCTCAACTAGCCTGAACACAAAATCAACTTCTATTTTACCTCATTACCTCTCAGTTTGTTTGCTAGCCGAGTCATCATTCTCTCACGTTGTTGTAAACAAGATGAGCTTCTCAGATCATATGCTCTCACAGGTGTAGAAGGACCTTTCTGTCGGCCATGGTAGCTTTCATCAGTCTTCTTCCTCCTTCTTGCAACGCGGCAAGAAGCCCGCACAGGTCGCTTTGGAGGAGGATTTGCGATAGCGCTTGACAGCTCTTCGGCACCAGCTGGTGGAACTGAAGAGTTCAAAAGCACTTTAGCTGTTCTCTTCGCTTTCTTTAGCCTACTGACAACAGATTTTTTCTTCTTCAGATACCTTCCAAGAAAAGCGCTCCTGGACTGATATCTATGACGTAAAAAGACAGAGTATTTCGAAATATACTTTCTAATGATATCACTTGGTTTGGTCCGAATCCAAATTGACTGTTTCTCTGAAGCTTTTCTGGGTTTTTGCTGGAGAATAATTGGTTTATAAACCTTTTTGGGAAAACCTAGCTTATTACTACTAGTTGTCACTCTCTTTCCATGAATTTTCTTTTTACTTTGACTTTCCAAAAGCTTATTTCTAACTGATTTTGGAGAGATTTTGACAACATCACGATTTAAAAATGTTAGCTGGAAATTTCTTTTCTTTGGAACCTCACGAGCATGCAGAACCTTTGATTCTTCCAGAAACAGAGAAGAGTCACTGGTTCCCTGATGTGAATTAAATCCATATCTTGCCGGCACTGCCATTAAAGGCGCTGAAGCAGAGCCTTGTCCATCAGCATCATTATCTCCTGCACTGGAGTTTTGGTTGCTCCTATTAAAATGAATTTTAACCCAGTTACGCCTCTCAAACTCTGGTACTATTACACTCAGGGGAGGACTAATTACAATTTGCTTAATCAAGGGCTCATAATAATCAAAGATATTCCGTTTATATTTGCATATAAACCGAATATCATTATCCCAACTATGGTGCCTCATTTTAGGGAAAGGAAGGCCTTCACCCTCCTTCAGTTTAATATTTAAAGAAGAAAGAACACAGACTAAGGCTTTGGGTTGCATAGGCTTCAAAACTTTAGTACATGATGCAGGAAATTCAACTGTCCCAATTTTGACTTTCTTTTTGGTTTTTCTGTCATCCTGTAAACGTGAACACTTACTTTTTGGTGGGTCTTCCTCTTGTCTAATTATTTTTCTTTTCATCACTGGGTAATTCTTACAACTGGTCTGAGTACTATGGCTGATTTTCGCTGTCTGGCATTGAGAAGCCACACGCCCCTTTTGCTTAGGAGGCCTCTCTGCTGGAGGATGACGATGGCATGGTTTATCTAAGGCCACTGACAAGTCATCAATATCTGAAATACCACAGACAATATCATCACTCTCTGACACAGCTTGAGTTGGTGCAGTGTCCTCCTTACCTTGCAAGTCAGCCCAGGTAACCTTTTTTTTCCCCTTCGAAGAAACTTTTTTGGTCTCACAGTCATCATCAAAGTAACAGTGGAAACGACCTTCCCTAAACTCCTTCACCAGAGCATTAATTTTTATGTCATCTTCTCTCATTATCTGAGACCATGTTTTCCCCACAAATGAAGGAGGTACATGAGGCAAGGCTTCAAGAACTGGTTCATCAGGATTATCTTCTATGACATCCTTTGCTTTTTTCAGGTTCCTTACAGAATCAACCTTGGGAACAGAGCTTGACTGGGAATCACGGTTCTTTTCTTTCAAGTCAAAAGATACCTTCTTACAAGGGTGTCTTTTCTTAACAGTTTCTTGAGGCTGATCAGTATCAGACGGAAGAGGGGAAGCACACTGAAAATTCATCTCAAAACCATCCGGTTCACAGCTCACTTCTAGATCTCTATGTTTTAGCTTCGAACGTTTTTTTTTATCAGCCCTTCGATAGAGCGCTGACTTGGAAGAGGCACCAAAATCCACTGCAGAAGCACTAGACTGACAGCTCTTACCTTTTAGGCCAGCATTTCTTGTATCTTTCCGAAGGCTGGCTTCTTTGTGAGCTTTCTGCAGTCGGTGAGTCGTTCGATGAGAAGTGTCTTCCAAATTAAATTTTCCTTTAGAACCATTATATCCACAGCTCTTATCTTCTGAATCAATATATTTCACCATTTTCTCATCAGGTCCTTGTGACTCGTAAGTCATGGACTGATCAGAGGCATCAACATTAAAATTCATTTCAGAACCACAAGATTGACAACTTGGCTCTCCCAGAATAATATAGTCCTTCTTCCGGTTTATTATTTTGAAAGTCTCTTTGCATTGGTTTGTCATTGAGGGAGCAGAGGCTTTACAATTACATCTGACTTCAGAACCAAAAAAGTCACAGCTCTTATCTTCTATATCAATACATTCTGTATTTATACAGTTGATATCTTTGACAGTCAACTGAGGTGGGTCAGTCACTAACTGAAGGGGAATATCATCTGAAATTACTTCATAATCACTATCACTGGGCACCAGATCCACAAGTACCACCTTTGGAAGGTGGGTTTCTTTGACTGATCCTGGAAATTGGTTAACTACTATTTGAAAAGGAACATCAGAATCATACATCATTTCTGAATCACTAGGTTGATCGGTCTTTTCTTCCATGACAACATGCTCTTCCTTCTGAAGGTCTGCCTCTTTGTAAGACACTTGAGGTTGGTCAACTTCTGACTGAAGATGAACACAAGAATGACAATTTATTTCAGAACCACAGACTTCACAGTTCTTATTTTCTAGATCATTATGATCCTTCTTTTGCAAGTTTATTTCTTTGACAGGTACAGAAGATTGATCAGTCACAAACTGAACAGGAATATGAGAAGCATAACTTACATCAAAATCACCTAATTTATAGCTCTTATCTTCCAGGTAAATATGGTCTTCCTTCCAAAGATTTATTTCTTTGACAGGTTTTTGAAGCTCATCTGCTGCTGCCTGAAAAGAGTCATTGGAATCAGAACTTTCTTCAGGACTACAAGAATTACTGCTCTTATCTTCCAGATTGGCATGCTCCTCTTCCAAAATGTGTGGTTGTTTTATCACTGACTGAAGAGGGATATTTGAAACAAAAATTATTTCAGAATCACTGGGCACATAGCCCTTATCATCCAGACAAACATGTTCCTCCCTCAAAAGATTTATTTCTTTATTCGCCCCTGGAATTTTATTAGTTACGGACTGAAGGGGTTCATGAGAATCAAAATTTATTCTGCAATCTGTAGGTTTGACAATCTTATTTTCCAAGTCAACATGCTCTTTCCAAAGACTGACCTCCTTAACTACTTCTTCAGGTTGGCCAGCCACTGGCTGAAGAACATCAGAATCATACATAATTTCAAAACCCTTAGCTTCATTTCTCCTATCTTCCGTGTCAACTTCTTCATCCTTCCAAAGGCTTATTTCTTTAACGGTTTCTCTCAGCCGGTCAGCCACTGACTGAAGAGGGTCATCAGAATCAAAACTTACTTCAGAACCACAACATTGATTGTGCTTACCTTCTAGTTCAATGTGCTCCTGCTCCAAAATAGTTATTTGAGGTCGATTGACTATTGACTGACCCAAGAAACCAGAATCCAAATTCATTTCTGAACAACTATATTGGCTGTTCTTAACTTCCAAGTACATATGGTTTTCATTCCCAAGGTTTACATGTTTAATAGCTACTTTGGGTTGATCAGCCACAGACTGGACAGAAACATCAGGATGATGTATTAATTTATAAGTACTAGGTTCATTAATCTTATTTTTCAGGCCAATAACCTCTTCCTTCCATTGGTCTATTTTTTTAACCGCTTCCTGAAGTTGTTCAGAATCAAAAGTTATTTTAGAATCACCTGATTTACTGTTTTTGTCCTTCAGATTAACATGTTTTTCCTTCAAAAAAGCTAGTTGAGGTTGGTCAGTCATTGACTGAGGTGGAACATTAGAATCCAAAATTATTTCAGAACCACTACATTTATCATTCTTGTTTTCTAGAACATATTGCTTCTTTCTGTTTATTTTGTTAACAGCTACTTGAGGTTCAGTTACTGAATAATGAGGGACACCAGAATCTAAACTTGTTTTTGAACCACTGAATTCAGTACTTCTACCTTGGAATTCAGCGTGCTTTTCTCTTTGAAGCCATGTTTCTTTGACAATTACTTCAGGTTTGTGAGTTGCTGCCTGAAGAGGGACATCAGAATCCAAACTTGCTTCAAAAACACTCTTATTTTCTAAGTACATGTGCTCTTTTGTGTGAAGGCTTATTTCTTTAATGGGATCTTCAGAACGTCCAGTCACTGAATGAAAAATGATATTATAATCCAAACTTACTTCAGAATCAATAGGTTCATTTTCCTTATTTTCTAAGTGTACCTGCTCTTCTTTTTGAGGATTTAGCTTTTTAACAGCTACTTCGGGAGAATTAGTCACTGAATGAAGAGGGGCATGGGAATCCGAACTTATTTCAGAACCACTGGGTTCATCATTCTTCCTTTCTAAGTGAATGTACTCTTCTTTCTGAATTACTTCTTTAACAGCTACTTCAGGGTGATCATTTCCTGAATGAAGAGGAATATCAGAATCAAAAGTTATTTCAGAGACACAAGATTCATTACTTTTACTTTCCAGATCAACAGTTTCTTCCTCATAAACAGCTACTTCAGGTTGGTCAATTACTGAATAAAGAGGAATATCAGAATCAAAAGTTATTTCAGAACTATCTGACTCACAGCTCTCATCTTCCAGGTCAATGTGCCGTTCTTTTCCTTCAGCATCCAGATGAGACTGCTCAGTAACTGACAGAAGAGGCGGGTCAGAATCAAAAGTCAACTCAGAGCTGGAGCAATCATAGCTCTTAACTTCCATGTCAATATTTAACTCTTTAAGATTTACTTCATCCAAAGCTTCTTGAGGCTCATCATGAGCTGAATGATAAAGAGAAGCCGGAGAATCAGAACTCAGAGAAGAACGGCTCGACTGAATACTCTTATTCTCAAGGTCAACATCCACTTTCTGAGGCTCTATTTCGGCTACTTGAGACTGGTCAGCTAATTGAGCATCAGCCTGAAAACCCATTTCAGGACCATGGGATTCACAGTTCATATCCATAAGGTCAGCATTCTTCTCCTTCAGAAGATTTATCTTTTCAACAGCCCTCTGGGATTCATCTGCAACTGTCCCAAGTGAGACATCACAATCAAGATGTGCTTTAGCACTACTGGGTTTACGCTTCTTATGTTTTAGGTGGACTTGTCTACCTTTCAGGTTTCTTCCTTTGACAGTCAGTTGGGGATGATCAACTACTGACTCAAGAGAAACATCACAATCAAAACTTGTTTCAGAACAACTCGATCCATAGTTATCAACCAAGCTGGTATGAGCCTTCTTCCGAAGTTTTGTTTCTGTGACAGCCACTGGGGGTCGGTCAACCACTGACTGCAGTGGGAAAACAGAATCAGCACTTACTTCAGAGCTACTGGAACCATAGTTCTTATCAACCAAACCAATGTGCACTTCCTTAGGAAGGTTTACTTCTGTTACAGATTGTTGGGGGTAGTCACTAGTGGACTGAGGTGAAGCATCACAATCAAAATTCGTTTCAGAACTACTAGATTCATAGCTTTGGTCAACCAGGCTAATATGCCTTGCATTCTGAAGACTTATTTCTTTAACAATCATTTGGGATTGGTTGGTAACCAAGTGAAGAATGTCATCACAATCAGAACTTATTTTAGAAACATAAGATTTATTATTCTTATACTGTACATCAGTACGTACTTCCTTGGAAAGGTTTACTTCTTTGGCACTCACTTTAGATTGGTCAGTCAGTGAATGAAAAGAGGAACTGCAATCAAAACTCATTTCTGAACCTCTAGATTCATAGTTATCTTCTTGGTCAATTTGCTCCTCCTTCCAAAGATTTAAGTCTTGTGCAGTCTCTTGGGGCTGATCAGATGCTGACTGAAGAGAGCTACACTCAAACTTCATTTCAGAACTCACTGAGCACTTCTGTTCCCAAAAGGCTGTCTTGTTAAAAACCAAATGCTTTTCTTCTTGGGTACAATCCATGTTAGAAAAGAATTCCTCATGGTTCTTTGCAATAGTATCTTCAAAGATTCCTTTATTAGAAGGCATGTCAGTTTTATTCAGGTTTACTGCTAATTTGGAAGGAGATTTAACTCTTAAGGAGCCCTTAGTACCCATGCGTTCATGGAATTTCAAGCCAGCTGATAAAGTTTTACCCTGAGATTTTACATCTTTCCACAAAACCAACTTATCTGAATTCATGTGTAAAGATTTCCTATTTGATTCTTTATGTTTCTGATACGAAAATGAAGTAGTTTCTACATGGGATGATGGCACAGGATTTCTAGAGGCCCCATCTGGCTGTTCAAGATATTTCTCAACTTTGTTTGGGTCACATTTGCTAACTGAATCCAAATGAGCTGCTGGTGGTAAACTAGTTGTATTAGCTGTAACTGGTCTATCGTTAGAGCTTTCAGGTAAACAACTAGCAGGAGCATTACAAATCACTGGGGGGCGTACCAAGTTGCTTCTATTATTTGTAGCCTGACCAATATCTACTAGGTTACATTTTTTCACACTGGCCCCAATTTTATGAACAAACTCCAAGGGCTGCTGCTGTCCCTTCTCCAGTTTTTGAATAACTGATGGTCGAACTGAAACCTCCTGCGTGCCTTCCTGAGATTTATGAGGTCTGGAATGTAACTCTTCAATAGGTTCTGAAACCTCGGATGGTCTCTCTTCGGTAGCATCCTCATCCTCAACCTTATCCTCATCCTCTTCCTCTTCTTCAGAAAAAGCATCATCCAAATGCACCACTTCAGACGATGACCCAGTATTCACATGTGTCTCATCTTGTGTTGAACTAAAAAGAAAGGGGGGAAACTCATAAACATATTCTAATGTCTGTTTAAAATATTAAAATAGAGGCATAATAAATGTTATTTGCTTTCTGTTCTGGACTATCCTTAAAGGACAAGGAATCCAGGCAGTCACCCCAGGCTGAACACTGCATGGACCACAGGGGGGAATTACTGCAGAAGGTGGAGGTAGCTCCACCAATTGCTACTTAAATACAAATGGCCCCTAAACATGAATAACTAAACAAATAAAATCATATATTATTTTTCAGTTATCAGAGTAGTAAATAGCAAAAAGTTTGACATATGTTACTTAACTTTGTATGCTTCAGTTTCTGCCTCCAAAAAAAGGGAATCTTACACTATTTTCCCTCATGAGATTGTTTTGATGAGTAAATTAATTGTTACATGTAAAGAGCATTAAAACAAAGAAACAGCTTGGCACATAGTAAGCATTCACAAATGTTAGCTATTATTATCTTAACACATTGTTTTGGTGCGGGTGTAAGGAGAAAGGCACTTTAATACATTGTTCATAGGAATATAGATCAGTTAACAGTTACTGGTTAACCTCTATGTAGATTTGTAACCTCTACAAACAGCAATTTGGCAATGTCTATTAAAATTAAGAATGTACATACCCTTTGACCTCTAATTCCACTTTTGGTTTTCTCATGTGTTTAATGAACATGTGCAAGAATAGTTACTGTTACTTTTGAGCGGAGGGAGGGGTAATAGCAAATGACTAGAATCAACCTGAATACTCAGTAACTGGGTACTGGTTAAATAATTAATGGTATTTAATGGAATACAATGTGGTTTTTAAAAATAATAAAGCAGCTCTATATATACAAATAAAAACCAATTACTATAAACATTGTTAGTGAAAAGCAAGGGTACACAGAAAGCTACCATTTATGTAAAATAGAAGGGAAAAAAATAATGCACTTAGAATATCTGGAGAATGGCACATACAACTGTAGAAGTCTAGAGGTGTCAAGTGTTACCTCTAGGGAAGTGATTCAGGATGGCAGCAATTTAAGAAGACTTACTTTTGAACGTGCACTGTGAATTATGTCTATGTATATGTATTTCCCATTCAAAATTTAAATTTCATTATTTTTAAAAAGACCCAAAACTTTCATATCTAAAATCAGTCTATGAATCTCTTCTACCAGTATCAAGACAACATGTTTGACCAAAGCATTTCAGGGACTGTTCTTTCATGTACATAAAACCAACTGACCTAATGATATTGCCATGGCCTGAATTCTTAAAGTCGGGCAAACATTCATTCACGTAACAACCATCTACTAAGGACTTACTACTGCATTACAGGTACTATGCTAGGTACTAAGGCAAATTCAAAAAAAGTTAAGCTGCCTTTTAAAGACCATTCAAGTAGCTGCAGGAGGCAGACACATAAAAAATAATAACAATTCAAAGAGATAAGTATCATCACATCTAGACCTGTTTAAGAAAAAAAAAAAAAAGATTAAACTGTCACAGCCAAGAGGGACCTAAAGAGACATTACAAGTTAATGTAATGTGGTATCCTGGATGTGATTCTGAAACAGAAAAAGTAGTAAAACTAAGGAAATCTTAGTTTAAGAAACCTTAGTTTAAGTAGAAACTAAGAAGTCTGAATAAACCATGGACTTTACTAATATCAGTTCATTACTTGTAACAAATATATCACATTAATGTTAATAATAGAGAAATTGGGTAAGAGAGTATTATAGGCACACTCTGTACTATTTCCTCATTGTTTCCATTAATCTAAAACTGTTTGTTTATAAAAATAGCCTATAACAATTAAAAATAAACACCTAAAAATTTATTGAATTTTTCCAATTTGAGATGTCATTTGTCTAAGAGAACATGCATACATGTGTCAGCCATATGCAATTTCATTTTAGCCTAAGTATTACTGTTACTATCCCATATAAATTTATTACCTTAATATTAATTTTGAATTTAGAAAATAAAGTTAACCCTGCATCAAAAGTATTGTGATGCAGCAAAAAACAATTCTAATTTTTCATACTTCTCAACAAGGACATTGCAGTGCAACAACCACTTCACTCTAGTTTTTCAGAACCCTAAACTATCTTCATTTGTCTTAAGGACTATCACAACATTCTCAAAATAAAACCAATTGTGCAATATGTAGCTAAGAAAAGACAGAAAAGAGAAAAAAGAAAAGAAGGTATAATCATAAAATCATACAGCTGGTAAAATCCCAAGAAGGTCATGAACTGCCATCTGGATGCTTTGATCTGCATCTGTATTTGTGTGTGTATAATATGTTTAACAATTAAATCATAATCCACATTTAACTCATCATTTGTAACTACACAACAACAAAAAAAGCTCTCTAAAAATCTAACCATTAAAGATTAAAAACCACTCTTTTGGCCAGGTGTGGTGGTTCATGCCTGTAATCCCCCCACTTTGGAAGACTCAAGTGAGAGGATCACTTGAGGCCAAGAGTTTGAGACCAGCCTTGGCAACATAATGAGATCCTGTTTCTACAAAAAATTTAAAAAATAAGCCAGGCATGGTGGTACATGCCTATAGTCCCAGATACTCGAGAGGCTGAAGCAGGAGGATCACTTGAGCCCAGGACTTTGAGACTACAGTGAGCTATAATCACACCCTGCACTCCAGCCTGGGCCACAGAGTGAGACCTACAAACGAACAAAAAACAGCTAAACTCTTGAGCTAAAAAGAAAAACTCTTGAGCTAAAAAGAAAAACATTTTTTAAATTATCTAAAAGAAATAAAAACTATGAGATATGGCCAAAATAAAAACGTCATATTTTTAAATACTTCCATTAAGAAAAGAATTCATAAATACAACTGGGCACCCAATTTAAGATGAAAAAAATAACAACCAAATTGCCCCCATAAAAAGGTAGACGAAATACATGAAGAAAAGGAAAAAATTAATGAAGATGAAACAAAAATAAAGCAAGAACTGATTTTCAGGAAAGTTAAAATAGAAAAATTTACAATGACTAGACAAGGGGGAAGCAGAAAGGAAATGTTTTAAAATCATAAATCCTATAAGTTAGAAAGTTTATACATATATAATAAAATAATGTACTATTGGCATGGGATTTTTTTTAAATCAAGGAAACAAAATGGTATTCAAAATGAGATATACATACACACATATACACAAATACAAGAACTCGAGTTATGACACAGGTGGTGACATTTTATATCAGCAAGGATAATTAGAGATACAAGAAGTCCTGCCTCACACCACATATAAAAACAAACTCCAAGATGGTTATAAATATTTAAAAGAAAAAACAAAGGCATGAAGAAAAAGGCATAAAAGAAGCCATAAAGAAAAATTCTCCTTACATCTGATTAAATCAAAAATTTTAATTTCTATATAATAAAGAATAACATATACAGTTAAAAGACAAACAATTGGGTTCTGAAAAAAATCTGTAACACATTTAAAATACAAAGGATATTACTCATACTCATATATTTCTTACAAAGCCAAAATACACAAATAACTCCATAGAAAAATGGGCAAAGTATATTAACAAACATATCATAGAATAAAATATGGCCAATCAGTATACAAAAAAGTTCTACCTGAAAATAGATAATATGGGATTATCAGTATGTATATCTACATATTTTTGGCCTATTAGGTTGGGAGGGAAAAAAGAAGCTGATAATCCCAGTGTTAGCAACATTGACAGGAAACGAGCATTCTCTTATGCTGCTGGTGTGAGTATAAATTGGTATAGCCTTCTAGGAAGTGTCTAGCAAGGACTTCAAATGTCCATACACAATTTGAGCAACAAAATAAATAATAAATAGTAACAAATTAAAACCCATAGAATAAAGGAAATATCCATGAGTCTATAATGATATAAATAAGTATTAAATACTTGAATAAGTGAAAGAACAAGTAAAGATCTCCTTTATGGTAGCATTTTGATCAAAGAATCATTAATGGTTGCATAAAATAAGTGGGCAAAAGTAAGATAAGAAACAAGGTATTTACATAGTCTCAAAGTTCTTCCCCATACGATCCTTATTAATTAGGAAAAACAGTAACTTCACAGTGGAGTAACTTGGCAGACAGTAGTACCTTAATCAAGTGGCTCAAGCTAACATCACCCAAAATGATACGGCAACATTATGTGTCTCCTGATGCTACACACTGAGAAGGGCACATCGATTCTAAGATATTCACGCCCAAAATGCATAACTGAAGTTTAATCATAAGAAAATATCAGGCAGACACAAATTGAAGGCTATCCTATAAATTAACTGGCCAGTACTCTATAAATAAAGTATCATGGTCTTAAAAACAAAGAAAAACTGAGGAACTATTTAAGATAAAGGAAAACTAAGGAGATGTTGACAACGAAATGCAATGTGTGATTGTGGACTGGTTCCTGGTCCAAGAAATGGACATGAGTTAAGACAACCAACAAAATTTAAACAAGGTCTATAGATTAGCTGTTAGTATGGTATCAATGTTATTTCTTGGTTTTTGGTTTTTGTGTTTTTAAAACTGGCTCCCTCTGAGCAGGGTTCAGGGAGTTTTTTGCTTTGGGTTTGTTTGTTTGTTTGTTTTGAGACCAAGTTTCGCTCTTGTTGCCCAGGCTGGAGTGCAATGGCACAATCTCAGCTCACTGCAACCTCCGCCTCCAGGGTTCAAGCGATTCTCCTGCCTCAGCCTCCTGAGTAGCTGGGATTACAGGCAGGCACCACCATGCCCGGCTAATTTTTTGTATTTTTAGTAAAGGCAGGGTTTCTCCATGTTGGTCAGGCTGGTCTCAAACTCCCGACCTCAGGTGATCCGCCCGCCTCGGCCTCCCAAAGTGGTAGGATTACAGGTGTGAGCCACTGCGCCCAGCTTGGGGCTTGTTTTTTTTTTTAGAGGCCAAGACAGGCCTCACTATGTTGCCCAGGCTGGATGCACCTATTCACGGGCCGGGGGGAGGTCAAAGTACACTGCAGCCTCCAACTCCTGTAGTCAAGTGATCCTCCTACTGCATTTGTAGTTTCCTAGTTTTTATCATTGTAAGTGGTTTTTTAAAATCTTTTTTTAAGAAGGAGTCTAGCTCTGTCACCCAGGCTGGAGTGCAGTTCAAGAATTCTTCTGCCTCAGCCTCCCGAGTAGCTGGGACTACGGGTGTGTGCCAACATGCCTAGCTAACTTTTGTATTTTTAGTAGAGACAGGGGTTTCACCATGTTGGCCAGGCTGGTCTTGAACTCCTGACCTCAAGCCATCAGCCCACCTTGGCCTCCCAAAGTGCTGGGATTACAGGCGTGAGCCACCGCACCTGGCCCTCTGTGGTTATTTTGGATTTAATATTTGAGAAAGCCAGGGGAAGGTGATCCAAGAATTTCTTGTACCAGTTTTACAACATTTTTGTTAGCCTGAAATTATTCCAGAAAGGAAAGATAAAAAATAAAAATAAAAAATTTTTAAGGTCCATAAACTCTGACCCAGAACTTCAAATTCTAGCAAGCTATACCATAGAAATAGTTCCATGTGGCCGGGCGTGGTGGCTCACGCCTGTAATCCCAGCACTTTGGGAGGGCGAGGTAGGCAGATTACCTGAGGTCAGGAGTTCGAGACCAGCCTGGCCAACATGGTGAAACCCTGTCTCTATTAAAAATACAAAAATTAGCCAGGCATGGTGGCATATGCCTGTAATCCCAGCCACTTGAGAGGCTGAGGCAGGAGAATTGCTTGAGCCCCGGAGATGGAGGTTGCAGTGAGCCAAGATTGTGCCATAGCACTACAGCCTGGCCAACAGACCGAGACTCTGTCTCAAAAAAAAAGAAAAAAAAAATTAATGTAAAAACATGTTTGCTGAAGCACTGCTTATGAGAGTTATACATTGGAGCTGGGCACGGTGACTCATTCCTGTAATCCCAGTACTTTGGGAAGCCAAGGCGGGCAGATCACCTGGGGTCAGGAGTTCAAGACCAGCCTGGCCAACATGGCAAAACCCAGTCTCTAGTAAATATACAAAAAAATTAGCCAGGCGTGGTGATGGGTGCCTGTAATCCCAGCTACTTGGGAGGCTAAGGCAGGGAGAATTGCTTGAACCAGGGAGGTGGGGGTTGCAGTGAGTGGAAATCATGTCACTGCAGTCCGGCCTGGGTGACACAGCAAGACTCCGTCTCAAAAAAAAACAAAAAACAAAAATAAAAAAAAACTGGAAATTTATACTGACCCCAGGATAGGCTAATTCTATCTTCCCACCAGCTAAGAAACCATCTTGTTTTCCTCTAACTTTTCCCCATTAAAATATTTTTGCCATTTCTAAGGTCTATGTTAGTGATTTGCAAGGCAAAGAAGTTTATCCCTTTTTCTACTAACTGGTGCACATCTCAGTTAATTCTGCACAGATGTGCTAATGATCTATTTTTACCTTATCTTGTACAGCTGGAGCTACAAACATACTATAATATTTAATCTGATTTTCTACCAATGTTTTTCTTTAACATAGGGCATTAACTCTTAAATGTTATCAAAATAATTACTTTTATTAAAAACAACTAAAACAAATGGATACAAGAAAAGCTATCAAAATACAGACAGGTTATTTAAAAACCCAATTCTTTTTGCTACCTCTTTTCCTCAGAATTAGCAAAGAGTTCTATTAATGTGGATTTGACTCAGTTTTGACTTGATTGTCCTTACTCTGCTATTGTCACCAGTTTTTCTGTTGCTAACCTTTTAAAAACCATTTTGCCAGGTGCGGTGGCTCACGCCTGTAATCTCAGCACTTTGGGAGGCCAAGGCGGGTGGATCACCTGAGGTCGGGAATTCGAGACCAGCCTGACCAACATGGCGAAACCTCAACTCTAATAAAAATACAAAAAATTAGCCAGGCGTGGTGGCACATGCCTGTAATCCCAGCTACTCGGGAGGCTGAGGCAGGAGAATTGCTTGAACCTGGGTGTTGGAGGTTGCGGTGAGCTGAGATCGTGCCATTGCTCTCTACCCTGGGCAACAAGAGCAAAACTCCATCTCAAAAACAAACAAACAAAAAAAACTATTTCTTCCTCCTTTTCCCCCTGCTTAATCCTATAACATACTTCTAAAACATCTTAATGATATGTAATTATTAGCCTAAGACTTTTATTTAGAAAAAAACATAGTGTAGTCCATATCTTCTGTAGTGAAATTTCTTACTTCAGCTAAGAAAAATTTTAAATTGCAAATGAAAGTTACTAAAATTTTACTTTATATTCCTAGACTCAAAGATTCACTTAAAGTATTGATTGGGACATGAACGCAAACATCTACTGTAACATATAACTACGTATAAATATTATTCCAATCAACTACTTTACCTGCTCTCTTGACAATGATATGGGTGGTGCTGCAGTACATCCTGTAAGAAACGTTCCATCAAACTACTGGTACATATTTGACGTCTACTCTGTCTGGTCAAACTCCTGTGCTGAGCACTGAACAAATGCTATAAAGAAAAAAGAAATGGAATATTTTTAAATGGACAGTATTCAGTAGTGAGAGTTCGACAAAATGGATTCATTTCTATTCTCTTGGTAAAATTATGAATTGAAAGCTTTTCTATAAAGCAATTCTGAAATTTGCATCTAAAAACCATAAAATTACTTTCCCTTAGGTAAAATAATGAGATTTCCCTAAGTACAGCCTAAGGAAATAGTCTTAAAGGTAAATGATTCATGCAAAAAAGATGCCATTATCATAGCATAACAAAAAACTGGAAACCTTCTAAGTTTCTAACAGTAAAAGACTTCAATTATAATAGGCTCTAAGATGTAATACTATGCAGCTCTCTAAAATAATACAAAGAATTTTAAGTAACATGGGAAACGTTACATATTAAAAAAAAAATGAGCGTGGTAGTGTGACCGAGTGGTCTAAGGCGCTGGATTTAGAAAATTTTTAATAACATGGGGAAACGTTACATATTAAGAAAAAATGAGTGTGGTGTGGCCGAGCAGTCTATGGCGCTGGATTTAGAAAAAAATGAGGAATGCAAAAACCACACGTATGGTTTCATGTCAAACTACAGTTTAAAAACATACAGACAAGTAAATGGAAGAAATTACAGTAGTCCCCTATTATCCGCAGGGAATTTGTTCCAAGACCCCCAGTGGATGCCTGAAACGGTGGATAGTACCAAACCTATATATGTTTTTCCTTACGTACCTATGATAAAGATTAATTTATAAACTACACACAGTAAGGAATTAATGACAATAACTGATAATGAAATAAAACAATTATAACAATATACTGTAATAAAAGTAAAATAAGGGTTACTTGAACACAAGCACTGTGATATCCAACAGTTGATCTAATAACCAAGACAGCTACTGAGTGACTAATGGGCAGACAGCAGGAATATGCTGGACAAATGGATGATTCATGTCCTGAGTGGGACAATGAGTGACAGCGAAGGATTTCATCAAGCTACTCAGAATAACATGCAATTTATTTGCCCATTTATTTCTGGAATTTTCCATTTAATATTTTCGAGCCACATTTGGCTGTAACTGAAACCAACCACAGATAAGGGGGGACTAGTGTACACCAAACCTTACTAGTACAGATATCAGTGTGGTGCAGTTATGGGTAATTTTTCAATTTTTCTTATAAATTCTTATATTTTTCAATGAGTAAATGTTTTTTAAAAGGAAAATCTGTTAAGAGAGAGAACAGGGTTGGATTATTGTATTAAAAGAGGTCAAAGATTGACAAAAAAGGCACCTTTATTTTCTTTCAGAAATTAAAAATCCCAGCTTAAACACAAAATTAAAATAAATACACTAAATTTTTCAGTCTTGTAACTCTCTCTACAGTTAGAAAGATTCTTTCTTTACTAATATTATTTAGTGGAGTAGCAAGCAGAATGGGAAAAAGTCTACCTATGGAGCACCTATGATGTACCAAACACAGTGCTATTCCATTTACACAGTAATCTTCATTGACTTTTCACTGAGTAAGAATATCGTCCCCATTTAGCATGAAAAGACTAAGGCACAAAAAATTAGAGTAAACTGGGCTGGGTGTAGTGGCTCAGGCCTGTAATCCCAGCACTTTGGGAGGCTACAGTGGGCAGATCACCTGAGGTCAGGAGTTTAAGACCAGCCTGGCCAACAAGGCGAAACCCTGTCTCTACTAAAAAATAAAAAAATAAAAATTACCCAGGCATGGTGGTGCTGCGCGCCTGTAGTCCTAGCTACTTGGGAGGCTGAGGCAGGAGAATTGCTTGAACCCTGGAGGCGGAGGTTGCAGTAAGCCGAGACTGCATCACTGCACTCCAACCTGGGTGACAGAGTGAGGCTCTGTCTCAAAAAAAAAAAAAAAAGAAAAGAAAAGAAAAAAAAGAATTAGAGTAAACTGCCCAAAGTTTTATAATGAGCAAACAGCAAGGCCAGGATTTGAATCTAACTCTGGAGCTTATCCTCTTTCATTGTATTATGCTAGCAAATGGCATATTTCTAACATGTTATTTATAATTTAATAGTGCATTTTAATTTAACAATACTTAGAAAAGATATTTTAAAATATCACGGTAAAGGTGTTAAAGAACTTAAATCAGGTTGCTAGCTCCTGACCACTGTTACAACTCTTGGAATTATTTTCTTCCATGTTGACTTCAGAGGTCCATGCTAGTGCTCCTAGCCCCAGGAACAATCTAAATTATGATGCTTTCAAAATCCTGCTATGAAACTCTCCACTGTCCAGGACCCATCACCAGAGTTAGACTGCCTGGTGATTAAAGGGGACAAATGCACAAGGAAACAAATAAATATTCAGTTAAAATTCAACGTTACTGAATAAAGAATATGTGGTACATATACATCATGGAATACTACACAGCCATAAAAAATGAGATCATGTCATTTGCAGCAACATGGATACAGCTGGAGACCATCATCCTAAGCAAATTTACACAGGAACAGAAAACCAAATACCACATGTTCTCACTTTTAAGTGGGAGCTAAACATTAGGTACATGTGGACATAAAGATGGGAATAAAAGGCACTGGGAGACACTGGGTCAGGAGAGACAGGGCAGGGGGAAAGGGCTCGAAAAACTACCTATCAGGTACTATGCTCACTACCTGGGTGATGGGATCATTTGTACCCCAAACCTCAGCATCACACAACATACCCACGTAACAAGATGGACATGTGTACCCCCGAATCTAAAATAAAAGTTGAAATTACAAAAATAAATACTAAAATCCAACCTTGTCCTCTCTCTGCCAAGGCAAAAAGAAAAAAGCAATGTGAATAGAAAACTTCATTTACATCCTATAAGGTATCAGTTCCTTTAGATTTTTTGAATTGATGTATAACATAAAGTACACAAATCATATGCATACAGCTCAATCAACTATCACAAAGTAGACACATCCTTACCATCTATCCATAAAAAGTTGACAAGCATCCAGAAATCCCTGTAATGCCCCATCCCAATCCCTTCCCTTTTCCCCAAAAGTAACTATTACCTAACTTTTAATACTATAGTTTTGAAATTTTCTGAAATGTATATAAATGGAGTCATATAATATGTATGCTATTGCATTCAGCTTATTTTACTCAATATTATATATGTGATATTCATCCATATTGGCTGAATCTGTTCATTTTCTTTTCTGCATATTTCATTGTATGAATATGCCATATCTTATTTATTCATTCTACTCTTGATGGACATTTGTGTTGTTTCTAGCTTTTGGCTATTACTAATAATACTATGAAGAACCTTCTTGTATGTGTCTTTTGGTGCCAATGTGCATGCATTTTTGTTGAGTGCATTATTAGGAGTGAAACTTCTGGGTCATAAAATTTGCATATGTTCAGCTTTAGTACTCCCTACCGACCAGTCTTCCAAAGTGGCTGTACAAATTTATATTTCTACCAGCAGTATTCCTATCTCCTTATCAACACTTGCTATTGTCAGTCTCTTCAATTTTAGCTATTGTAAGGATGTTTATTGTTCTATCACTGTGGCCTTAATCTGTAATTTTTGCAATAGCTTTTCATATTTCCTAGCCATCTGGATATCCTCTTTTACGTTGGGTCTGTTCAAGTCTCTCTGTTTTTCAAATGGATGTTCTGTCTCTTCCTTATGGACTTGTAGAAATTCCTTATTCAGGACACCAGTTCTTTGCTCAATTATATGTGTTTCGAGTACCATCTTCCTCTCTGCAGCTTCTTTTCACTTTCTTAATCATCTTCCATTGTTTAACTTTATTGCAGTCCGGTTTTATCTTTTTTTCTTTGTCAGTGCTTTTTGTGGCCAGAAATCTCTCTTTACCATCAAAGTCATAGAGATTTTCTCCTGTTTCTAGAAGCTTTACTATTTTGGCTACAACATTTGCATCTATAGTCTACTTCTAACTGATTTTTATATGCAGGGTGATTTGGCAATAAAGTTTCATTTTCCTCTCCATATGAATATTCAATTGACCCAGTATCATTTACTGAAGAAAGTCCTGTCCTCACTGCTGTGCAGCACCTTTGTCACAAATCAGACATCCATAAATGTGTCTGTTTCTGGAATTCCTGGTTTTTCTCCATGGTCTTTCTAACTCTGCAGCAAGACTGCACTATTTTAAAGACTAAAGACTAAAGTTTCATAAGTTTTAGTATCTGATACAGGACATCTATTCACTTTGTTCTTAAGATTATCCTAGTTCTTCTGAGCCTTTTACTTTCCCACATTTATTTTTGGAATTGGCTTTTCATTAAAAAAAAATACTTCTCTGAGATTTTGATTGAAATTACATTGGATAAATATAACAATCTAGGCAGAATTGACATGTTTACAATATTGATTCTTCAATCCATGAACATGAAAATTTCTTTCAAGGTTTATAGTTTCTAGTTTAAAGATCTTACATTTTCTTATGTTTATTCCCTAGATTCTGATGTTCTTTGATGCTATTGTAAATGATTTTTTATATCTCATTTTCTGCATGGTATCTGTATATAAAAATACACTTTCTTTTTACATTAGTGTAACAACCTTTTAAAATCACTTATTGATTCTAATGGTTTATCTAGATATCTTTTTAGTTTTTATGTCCACCATCATGTTGTGTATAAATAATAGTTTTATTTCTTCTTATCCAATCTTTATCATTTTTATTTTTCTTTCCTTATTTCTTTGACTAGGACCTCTGACAAAATATTGAATACAGTTGTAATTCAAGCATCAAACCTATTTTCACTTAATGTATTACTGATAGAGTTGTATTTAACTTTTTCAATCTGTTACTCTTGCCTATACAATTATCCCTTTTCCTCTCCTTTCTTGTCTTCTTGTGGACTACATTTCATCATTTCAATTTTTCCCTTTCTGTTAACTCTGTAGTTAGTTACAGACTTTTCATAGTCTATTTTGGTAAGAGATTACAATGAGCAACCCTGAACTGTCAATGTCTAAAATTACTTGTTACTTTTATTCTCTTTATAAACAATGCAAAGTCCTTAGAAATTAACATCATTTACTCCCCTCCCAATTTATATGCCATTGTTGTTCATCCCACAAGACAGTATTCACTTAGATTGATTGCCTACATATTTACCTTTCCACTGTTCTTCATTACTTCCTGTATCTCTGAGCTTCCATCGGGAATCATTTTCCTTCTGCCTGAAGAACTCCTTTTTAGTTTTTCCTTTAGTGAGAGTCTGCTGGTGACAAATTCCCTTAATTTTTATTTCCTGAAAATAGTTTTATTTCACCTTCCTTATTAAAAGATATACGTATTGAGTAGAGAATTCTAGGTGGCAGTTGTTTTCTTTCTTTTGGCTTCCATTGTTTCTGTTAAATACTTCACTAGATATGGGCCCCATATTACTTCACTGCTTTTACAGTTCTCCAAAGCCTTGAAATACAAGGCTGCAAACATTCTCAACAAAATATTATTAATAGCAAACCAAATCCAGCAACATATAAAAAGGATTATACACCATGACCAAGTGGGATTTATCCCACAGATGCAAAATAAGTTTAACATCTGAAAACCAATCAATCTAACTGCTATAGGTTGAACTACATCCCCCCAAAATTCACATGTTAAGGTTCTAACCCCTAATATTTGGAGACAGGGCTTTTAGGAGGTAATTTAGGTTAAATGAAGTCCTAACAGTAGCGACATCTTCAATAGGATTGGTGGCCTTATAAAATAGGAAGAGAAATCGCCATCTCCCTCTGCTACAGGAGGACACAGCGAGAAGGGCTGTTAGGTATTGGTCTGTGGCCTGCTAGGAACTGGGCCACAGAGCAGGAGGTGAGCGGCAGGCAAGCAAGCGTTTCCACCTGAGCTTCACCTCCTGTCAGATCAGTGGAGGCATTAGATCCTCACAGGAGCGTAAACTCTATTGTGAACTGTGCATGCAAGGGATCTAGGTTGCGTGCTCCTTTTGAGAATCTAATGCCTGATGATCTGAGGTGGAACAGTTAAATCCCAAAACCACCCCTCCACCCCATCTGTGGAAAAATTGTCTTCCACGAAACCAGTCCCTGGTGCCAAAAAGGTTGAGGACCGCTGATTTAAGCTACCTAGTCTATGGTATTTTATTATGGCAGCCTGAGCTGACGAATACTGTAATATATTACATTAATAGACTAAAGGAAAAAAACACATACATCTAATAGTTGCAGAAAAGCATTTGACAAAAGCCTATACCTTTTCATGATTGAACACTTAGCAAATTAGGCTAAAACCCACAACTAACATCAAACTTAATGATGAAAGACTGAAAGTTTTCTCCCAAGATCCAAAAAAAAACAAGGATATCCATTCTCACTACTTTAACACTCATCATACTAGAAATTCTAGCAAGAGCAATTAGGCAAGAAAAAGAAATAATGGCATCCAGACTGGGGAAAAAAGTAGTAAAACTATTTGGAGAGGACATAATCTAGTACATAGAAAATCCTAAGGAATCTACAAAAAAATTATTAGCATTAATAAACAAGGTCAGCAAGGTTGTATGATACAAGATCAATATTTAAAAATCTATTGAAGCTCTCCATACACTCGCAATAAACAATCCAAAATGAACTTAAGAAAACAATTCCATTTACAATAGCATCAAAAAGAATAAAATGCTTAGGAATAAATTTAGCATAAGAAGTGTGAAACTTGCACATTGAAAATTACAAAACACCACTGAAAGATTTTAAAGCTCTGCGTAAATGGAAATACATACCTCTATTCATGGATTGGAAGACTTAATATTAAGATGTACATTCCCCATGAATGTATCTACAGATTCAACACAATCCCTATCAGAATTCCACCTGCTTTTCTGCAGAAACTAACAAAGTGATCTTTAAATTCACATGGAAATACAAGGAACCAAGAATAGCCAAAACAATCTTGAAAAAGAGGAACAAAGTTGGAGGACACAAATGGCCTGATTCCAAATTTTGCTACAAAGCTACAGTAATCAAGACTATGTGGTGCTGGCATCAGAGAAGATATATAGATAAATAAAATGGAACTGAAAGTCTAGAAGTAAACCTTATATTTATGGTCAACTGATTTTCAACAAGGATGTCAAGGCAATTGAATGCGGAAAGGATAGTCTTCAACAAATGGTGCTGATACTACTGTATATCACATGCAAAAGAATAAACTTGGAAAAAGATGGCCAGCACAATGAACAAACAACTATATTTTAACAAAAACAACTGAAGAAGGGCAATGGAGTGCATCAGAGGAGAAACAGAAACCAGGGTGAGCATAGAACTCAGAATGGCAACACAGAGAGCAGAAGGGAATGCCAGGCCTCCACCACCCCATTCCCAACTGGGATCAGCTGGGAACCAGGAAGAACTTCTCTCTATAGCAAGGAGGCAAGCAAGAGGATCCCAACAACCAACCCCCATTAACACCTTGGACACCTACAGACCTCACCCCTGCAGTCCCCACAGGGACAAAGACCAGCTGAGGGAGCCGTCTGGGGTCTACACCACTGTGTTCCCCTGAGAGAAGAAGCCAATACCGTGCCCTGACCCCTGTGGCCCATGTGGCTACACCATCTTGCAAGTGGAACTATGGCTGAAACATGTTTTGCTCCAGTGGCAAGTAGCCATGGCTCCCTTTTATCCCTGAGGCTAAGCCACTGCTGAATCATTCCAGCCCGGTGGCCTCACAACCCCAGGCCAAGCTACAAACAGTGGTTAAACCCTTCCTCATAGAACCAAGAAGAAGTGAAGCCACTTCACCCACCTCTCCTCTCACCCCATCAGGCTGGAGCTGAAGTGGTACCCCGCCTCCCAGAAAAATAGTACCTCGGCGGCTCAAAGAAGTCATGTGTCCCCAATGCCTAGGTTGAAGTAGCATCCTGAATTGCAGGAAACTGCCTTACATATTCAGAGTAGTCACACACCCCAATACCTAAGCTGAAGTGGCACCTTGCATCCCAGAGAAATGGCCGCCAGGAACAGTCATGCCAACTGTCCCCCAACCCCGCCCAAACCTGAACTGAAGCAGCACATTGCCCCCTGGGGAAATAGTGTCCTGGCCAAGCTGAGCAGCTGTGCACCCCAGGGCTGAGTACCTCATGTCCCAGGGAAACAGAGCAGTGGCTAAGCTTAGACACCTCATCCTACTAGCCAAACAACTCTAGTACTCTGCTTTCCTAGACCAGACTAGACCCCTAGAGTCTGAGCTGCTGAGACATTCATTTACCTGGGGAATGGAGTCATTGTTGTACTGTTCCCTGCTCTACCCTGGGTCCAAACAACAGCTGTGTATCTGCTGCTGCTGAGTCCCACCATCCCAGTGTCTAGAGTCACTACTACACAATGCCTCATCCCCTGAGACCTAAGTTGCCACTGAGCTCTGAACTGCAGCCACACCCTGCTCCCCAGGATCAAACCTCCAGAGCAACTATTTTTCCCTGGAGTCAGGTCAGTGCTGTGCCCTGCCCTTCAGGGGTAGAATCTCAGCTACGACCTGACTCCCTGGGCCCCAGCTACTAGGGGGTGCCTAAAAGTTACAGGTCCTGGCTCTGTGGGCAACCTACATCCAACCCCACCAAAGAGCAAATCTGTACCTCAAGATCCAAGTGCAACAATAGGTTCATAAGCCTATGAGCCTAGGACCCTGGTCCCACAACTACTCCAAGCACCTGCAACCGGAACACAGTGCTACTAAAGCTGCTTGCTTATAGGCCACGTCAGACCTAACACCAAGAGGGATCTACTCAGTTAAGTCTCCCCATTGTAATGAAAACAAGAACAGGTGGATCCCAGAAGCCCTTGACATCAAGGACATTCACAGCCTATGCTGCTGCCACTGCCACAAACTTCTACAGTGTAGGCCACTGAAGTGCCCACAGTTATTGCTGATGGTGAACACAGCTGAAGAAACTGAATGAAGACTATATACCACTGCATCTATCTGGCAACAGAGTAACCACACTCTCCCAACTAGAACATTAAAGCCCAACTGCAGGTAAAAGTTATCAAAGTTATTCAATATGAAAGCCACTCCAGAAAGTATGGAAGAAGTAACTGTTCCACCAGATGCAGAGACATCAATGCAGGGACATAAGAAACATAAAAAAGCAAAGAAATATAACATCACCAAAGTAACATAACTTCCTCATAAAAATAACCCAATGAAAATAAACTAATTTCTGAAAAAGAATTCAAAATAAAGATCTTAAGGAAACTCAATGAGAGACAAGAAAATATATATAGACAATTCAACAAAATCAGAAAAATCATTCACAATATGAACAAAAATTCAACACAGATAAAAATCATAAAAAAGAACCAAACAGAAATCCTACAGCTAAAGAATTCCATGAACAAAATAAAAAATACAATACAGAGATTCATTAGCAGATTTGATAAAATTGAAGAAAGAAATCTCTGAATTTTTAGATCAGTCATTTGAAATTACCCAGTCAGAGGGAAAAAAAGAAATAATGAAAAAGAGGAGAAAAAAACCTACAAGACTTATGGGACACCACTGAGTGAACAAATATTTGTGTTATAGGAATCCAGATGGGGAAGACAAGAAGAAAGGCATAGAAAACCTATTTAATGAAATAATAGCCAAAAACTTCCCAAGTCTATGGACATCCAGATATGAGAACCTCAAAGAATCCCAAATACATTCAACCCAAAAAGGTCCTCCTTGAGGCACATTATAAACTGTCAAAGGTCAAAGACCAAAGATGGAATCTGAAAAACAGCAAAAGCATCAAGTCACATATAAGGGAATCATTGTTAGACTAACAGCAGATTTCTCTGCAGAAACTTTACAGGCCAGCAAAGAATGGGATGATATATTGAAAGTGCTAAAACTACTCCAACAGCCAAACAATACTATACCCAGCAAAGCTATCCTTCAGACATGAGAGAAAACTCAAGTCTTTCCCAGAGAAACAAAAACTGAAGGAATTCATCACCGCTAGGCCATGCTTACAAGAAATGCTCAAAGGAGTCCTACATCTGGCAAGCAAAAAAGACAATAGTTACTTTCACGAAAACATCCAAAAGTATAAAAACTCACTGGTAGAACAGACATGCAAAGGAGAAAGAGAAAAGACATCCAATCCCACCAAAGAGCAAATCTGTACCCCAAGATCCAGGTGCAACAATAGGTTCATAAGCCTATGAGCCTAGGACCCTGGTCCCACAGCCACTCCAAGCACCTGCAACTGGAACACAGTGCTACTAAAGCTGCTTATAGGCCATGTCAGACCTAACACCAAGAGGGATCTACTACCTACTTACTACAGAAAACCACCAAACTGCAACGATAAGACAGAAAAGAATAAAGCACACATAAAACAACCGGAAAGCAATTAACAAAATAACAGAAGCAATTCCTCACATATCAATAATCATTTTGAATTTAAATGGATTAAATTCCCCACTTAAAAGATACAGTTGGGCTGAATCGATTTTAAAAATCATGACCTAACAATACACTGCCTACAAGAAACTAACTTCACCTGTAAAGACACATATAGATGGCTAGGAACAATGGCATGCACCTGTAGTCCCTGCTACTAACGAGGCTGAGGCAGAAGGATATCTTGAGCACAGAATTCAAGGCCAGCAAGGACAACATGGTAAGACTCCATCTCTTTTATTTTATTTTTTTTTAAAGACACATATAGACTGAAAGCAAAGGGATGGAAAAAGATATTCCATGCATTGGAAACCAAAAGTGAGGAGGAATAGCTACATTTATGATAGATAAAACAGACTTTAAGTCAAAAACTGTAAAAAGAGACAAAGAGGGCCATCATATAATGATAAAGGGATCAACTCAGCAAGAAGATAAAACAACTATACATATATATGTACTCAATACCAGAGCACCTAGATAAATAAAGCAAATACTATTAGACTGGCTGAGGACTTGATTATCACACTCTCAGAATTGGACAGATCATCTAGATAGAAAATCAGCAAAGAGACACTTGATTTAAACTGCATTTTAGCCCAAATGGGCCTACCAGATATTTACAGAAGATTTCAACCAACAACTACAGAATACACATTTGCTTCATCAGCACATGCAACATTTTCCAGGATAGGCCACATATTAGGCCACAAAGAGGTCTCCAAATACAAAAGAATTGAAATTATATCAAGTATCTTTTCTGACCACAATAGCATAAACTAGAAATCAGTAACAAGAGGAACTTCTGAAAATGTACAGATATGAAACAAAACAGAAAACCCAGAAATAAATCTATGTATTTGCAGCCAACTGATTTTTGACAAAGGCACCAATACCATAAGTTGGGGGAAAGAACAGCTTCTTTAATAAATGAAGCTGAGAAAACTGGACATCTATATGCAGAAAAGTGAAACTAGACCCCTATCTCTCACCATACACAAAAATCAACTCAAAATGTATTAAAGACATATATGTAAGCCCCAAAACTATGACACTACTAGACGAAAACACAGGGGAAATGCTTTGGGACAGTGATCTGGGCAAAGATTTTACAGAAAAGACCTCGAAAGGACAGGGAACAAAGCAAAAATAGACAAACTGGATAATATCAAACTGAAGCTTTTGCACAGCAAAGGACAATCAACAGAGTGAAGAGAGACTTCAACAGACTGAAGAATGGGAGAATATTTGCAAACCATTCATCCAAAAGATGATTAATACCTGGAATATGGAATACTCAAACAACTCAATGACAACGAAAGGAAATAATCCAACTTAAAAATGGGCAAATAAGCTGAAAAGACATCTCTCAAAAAGTCATATAAATGGCCAACAAGTATATTAAAAAATGTTCAACATCACTAATCATCAAGGAAGTGTAAATCAAAACCACAATGAGATATCATCTCACTTCAGTTAGAAGAGCTATTATTGAAAAGACAAAAAATAACACACTGCCAAGGATGCAGAGAAGGGAATTCTTACACACTGTTGGTGGGAACACAAATTATTATAGTCATTATGGAAAAGGGTATAAACGTTCTCAAAAACCTAAAAATATAACTCATATGGTCCAGCAATCCTACTGACTAGGTATTTATCCAAAGGAAAGGAAATCAGTATACCAAGGAGATATCTGCATCCCCATGTTTATTACTACAGCACTGTTCACAATAGCTAAGATATAGAATCAATCTAAGTGTCCATCAACAGATAAAAGAAAAAAGGGGCCAGGCGCAGTGGCTCACACCTGTAATCCCAACAGTTTGGGAGGCTGAGGCAGGTGGATCACCTGAGGTCAGGAGTTCGAGACCAGCCTGGCCAACATGGTGAAACCCCATCTCTACTAAAAATACAAAAATCAGCCAGGTGTGTTGGTGCACTCTTGTAATCCCAGCTACTCAGGAAGCTGAGGCAGGAGAATTGCTTGAACCCAAGAGGCGAAGGTTGCAGTGAGCCAAGATCATGCCACTGCACTCCAGCCTAGGCGACAGAGCAAGACTCCATCTCACAAAAAAAAAAAAGGAAATGTGGTATATATACACAGTAGAATATGATTCAGCCATAAAAGAAGAAAATCTTGTCATCAAAGTTGTGCTCATAAAACTAGAGAATAGAATGCTGATTACTAGAAGCTGGGAATAAGTCAGGGAAGAGAAATTGGGAGAGGATAATTAATGAAAACAAAATTAAAGCTAGATAGGAGGAATATGTTCTAGTTGTTCTAAAGTCCTATACAACACTGTAGGATGACTATAGTTAATAATAATTGATTGTAAATTTCCAAACAGTTGAAGAGAGGATTTTAAATGTTTCCAACACAAAGAAATGATAAATGTTTGAGGTGATGAGTATGCTAATTACCAATTTGATTATTACACATTATACACATGTATCAAAATATCACACTGTACCCCATAAATATGTATAATTATAAAAATAATAAAAGTAAACAAATCAATATAAATACATACATACATACATACATACATACATCCACTATGGGTAGCACAGGGAGAGCTCTGATGAGCATGAATTTTAACATGATTTCTATGAAATAGATTTAATTTTACAGCCTCAAAAAAAAAAAGTATAGCCCTATCTCACACCCCACAAAAATGAACTCAAACAGATAAAAGACCTAAATGTAAGAGTAACTATTAAACTCTTAGAAGAAAACATAGGCATAAATCTTCCATCCTGAGATTAGGCAACCCTTCTGACACCAAAAAACATAAGCAAAACAGCAAAATTTAAAACTTTTGTGCATCAAAACATAGCATCAAGAAAGTAAAAAGAAGGCCAGTTGTGGTGGCTCACACCTGTAATCCCAAAATTTTCAGGGGCCAAAGCAGGAGAATCACTTGGGCCCAGGAGTTTGAGACCAGCCTGGGAAATATAGTGAGACCCCATCTCTACAAAAAATAAAATATTAGCTGTGTATGGCGGTGCACACCAGTAGTCCCAGGTACTTGGGAGGCTGAGGCAGGAGAACTGCTTGAGCCCAGGAGGCAGAGGCTACAGTGTGCCATGATCGCACTACTGCCCTCCAGCCTGGGCAATAATGCAAGACCCTGTGTCAAAAAAAAAAGAGTAATAAGACAACCCACAGAATGGAGAAAGTATTTGTAAATCATACGTCTGATAAAGGTCAATTATCCAAAATATATAAAGACTTCTACAACTCAACAATAAAAAGACAACACAATTAAAAATAGGAAAAGGATATGAAGAGGCATTCCTCTAAACAAGATATACAAATGGCCAATGAAAAGACACTATATGTCATTAGGGAAATGCAAATCAAAGCCAAAATGAGATACCATCTCACATCCACAAAGATGGCTATAACAACAACAACAACAAAAAAAACAAAACAGACAACAACAAGTGCTGACAAGAACGTGGAGAAACTGGAACCCTCATACATTGCTGGTGGTAAGGTACAGCCACTTTGACAAACGGTGAGGCACCCTCTCAAAAAAGTTAAACACAATTACCACATGACCCAACAATTCCACTCTACATGTAAACCTAAGAAAAGTGAAAGCATATGTCCACACAAAAACTTGTACACATATATCCATAGCAGCACTATTCATAACAGTCAAAAAGTAAAAACAACCCAAATATCCATAAATTGCTCAATGAATAAACAAAATGTGATATATCCATGCAATGGAACATTGTCAGCCATAAAAGGGAACAAGGTCGTGATGCATGTTACAGCCTGGATGAACCATGAAAATATTACGCTACATTAAAGAAGCCAGACACAAAAGGCCACACAATGTTTGATTCCATTTACACGCAATATCCAGAATAAGCAAATCTATACAGACAGGAAATACACTAGCGGTTGCCAGGGGCTGGTGACAGAAGGGAGGAGTGAGTTACTGCTCAGTGCGTACAGGGTTTCCTTTTAGGGTGATTAAAATGTTCTGGAACTAGACAATGGTTGTATCACTTTGTGAACATAATAAAACATCACTGAATTATACACCTTAAAGGGTCAAGTTTATGGTGTATGAGTTATATCACAATAACAAAATTTTTAAATCTCTATACCAACTATTTTTCCCTCAGCAGCCAGAATGAACCTTTTAAAACACAAAGTAGATGATTTAACTCCTATGCTCAAACTTTGAGATGCTCTCCCATCTCACTTGAAATAAAATTCAAAGTCCTTACCTTAGCCTACAATGTCCTAAAGAATCGACTTCTCCGATTTGGGTAATGGGTATACTAGAAGCCCAATCCCCAGCAGGTATGCAATATACCCATGTAACAAACAAGCCCATATACCCCCTGAATCTAAAATACAGAATTGATTTGTCTGAATTCTTTGCCTATTACTTCTCACCCACCTCCCCCCATCCATGCAGCCACCGGCCTCCTGGCTCTTCGTTAGTGTGCCAACCACTCTGTACCCTCAGGGTCTCTGTCTCTTCCCTCTACCTAGAAAATCTTTCCCCAGATAAATGCAAACCTGAGACCCAAACTCCAAATCTCAACTCAATGTCACTTCCTGAAAAAGGCCTTACCTGGCCACCCTACCCTTTCCCTATTTTGTTTTCCTCATAACATTTATCACAATCTCACGCATTATGTACTAAATTTATATATTATTTATCTTCTGTCTTACTATACTAGAATATAAGCTTCATGAAAAAAGAGGCTTGGTTTTTGTTCATGGTCATATCCCTAGAACCTTAAACAGTGTCTGCCAACTAATAGATTCCCAATATGATCTGTTCAATGAATAAATAAATGAATTTAATAAAATGTAAGAGAAAGTCACAACTAGGTCCTTTGAGATATTATCATATTAATAGAAACCGCTCACCTGTTCCAGGTTATTATACTGCACACGGCAATAACTGCAATATCCTTGTCTTTTCTGCATCTTGAATAAATAACTGAAGTCAGATGGCTACTGTCTTTGAATACTCAAGCTGAAAAACAAAAAGAAAAATGGTAAAAATCATAATTCCTTACTCTTATGAGGAAAATGGCTATGATAATTAGCAGAAAACAGAAAGTCACTTCTACTTCTAATAATTAGGAAAATATACAAGGCTGCCATGAGCCACTGAATAAATAAGTGAACCTGGAGCAGAGACAAGAACTATGTATCTTATGAAAGAGCAGTATTTGAAGACTAGATGACTAAATATTTAGTTTTTCTAATAACTTATTAGAGATATTAGATATTGATTTACTAACAAAGAATACAATATTCAATTTGCGAAGACCAATTACTTCTAAGATATTGTTATGGTATATTTACTATACTCTAATGGAGCTCATTAATTTCCCCATCATGTTTCCATATCAAACCCCAGATTATTTGACGATGTCTCATTCTCTGTTATCATGAGTGTAAAGACACCACATGGCATTTTCTGCTCAGCTCATAGAGAGGGAGATTTTTAAATAATTTATCCAACACAGTTGCTAAAAATCAGAACAACTAATTTAGCCTCTGAAACACAAAACACTTTTCTTCTGACAATTATGTAAGCCAGATAAATAGGAGGGATTTTTTTCCTATTACTGTTTAGATTTCTCTACAAATAAATAATTTTCCAGTTTCCACTCACCTAAAAGTATAATCCTTCAACATTACATACTGCATGGTTCCCAAACCAGGCTGAATACCCAAAATTTTAGTAGAGCTAGGGTGAGCCTAGGATTCAGAATTTTAAAAATTCCCCCAGTAATTTTCATGCCCAACCAATGTATTAACTGACACAATGTACATATAATTTATGATTATTTTAAGTAAAAAATTTAATGCAGTTTATTTGCTGCTTTGTTAAGCCGAAAACAGAATTACAAATAATTTTGTATTTCAATTAATTTAAGCATTCTTATCTGTTGGAAAATATATAACAATCATTCTATAACATGTTATGAGAATTTCTGCAATGGAAAAAATTTAATCATTAAAATCAATAACTGAAAAATGAAATCACAGCCTTAAAACCATAAGATGAGGGGAAAAAAGCTTCATTAAGTCAAAATGCTAGCGTAATATTTACTTACCTATTACTTCTTATTATGAGAAATTGATTTTCTGACTTCTCACATTTATGAGGAAAATTAATCAATTAAACCAGCCTCTGACACAAAAAACATGTAAGACATTACTTACTTAAAATTTGGTCTCTTTTCCACTAATTTACTTCACTTATTAACCTACAGCAATAAAACAGAACAAACTTTTATTTTAAATTGTACTTACACATAAGGCAAATTTCAAGCTGAGAGAACCTAGAGCTTAAATGTAAACTTTGAAAAATCCTAAAATAAACTTTTGGGGGATTGAAAATATAATTAAAACATTCATTGAATAACGGACAAAAGTAAACCATTAATCTAATATCACATACACACAAAATGTAAATACTTAAATATTTTTGGTCTTTAACCCTATGGCCCTTAACTCCTGTGGCATTATCACCTGCCACTTCCGTCATCTCTAGTGCCATAATGACAGTGAGTTACAATAAACCAGAAGCATGTGTTGGCATTTTTAAAAATTAACATGCCAGGACCCCATCAGAAACTTAGCAAATCAAAATCCCAGTGGTCAAGGGAACCCAGGACATACGTTATAAAGCATATTTAAAATGCTCAAGGCAGCCGGGCATGGTGGCTCATGCCTGTAATCCCAGCACTTTGGGAGGCCGAGGCAGGTGGATCGCCTGCGGTTAGGAGTTCGAGAACAGCCTGGCCAACATGGCAAAAACCTGTCACTACTAAAAATACAAAAACTAGCTGGGTGTGGTGGCAGACGCCTATAGTCCCAGCTACTCGGGAGGCTGAGGCAAGAGAATCGTTTGAACCCAGGAGGTGGAGGCTGCAGCATGCCGAGGTCACACCACTGCACTCCAGCCTGGGTGACAGAGCGAGGCTTTGTCTCGAAAAAATAAAATAAAATAGAATAAAATAAAATGCTCAAGGTGATTCTGCTGTAAGTTGACTCAATAACATAAGTCATTATTTTTTATAAACTAATAAAACTTATTTATTAAAGGGATCATTTCTTTAGGGTCTGGATTTATATTACTTTGCATGCCTAAATAGGTATTTTTATACAAACTCTGAATTCTCCTAGAACCTGATATTTTTATAAAGTAACAAATTATTTACCTGGAGCAGAAAAGGTCAGGTATTTCATCAGCTGTATTAGTTCTGGCAAGTATCTGTAAATTAAAATAAAATCATTTTTTAAAAGAGGTCCCATAAGTGTCTACCAGTGACCAAATAAATACATCCAGATATATTTTGAACGGTGACATGTTTCCAATAATATAAGAAAAAATATTAACTTTGGAGCACAAAGCACTTTACATACTATGACTCACTGAATCTCACACATGACCTCCTAAAGTTCTGGCGCAGTGACTGTGATGGCCCATCTAACCCGCCATCAAACACTGCAGGTCTCTAGGTTCCTGGAACAGTAGCTGTAAAAGACTATAAGGCTCAATTGTGCCTCTGGTAAAGTTGAGAGCAAAAATGCTGTCAAACCCAAAATGAGCTTCATGAGAAACTTCCCGAGGCTCAGGTACCACGTTAGCTTTAACGAAAAATACTGTCAATTCTTTTAACACCTATCTATATCAATACACTATTAAGCAGAAGCATGTTTTTTATTCCTCCGCATTGTTGTAGGCAAAGTGCTGCTCCTTATCCAGGATCACTGGTTAAGAAAAAATTCCAACACATAGGCTCAAGAGAGCCAGTGACACCACGGTATAATCAAAGAATAACTATTAAGCACCCACTCAGCACAGAGTTCCATGCTAGAAACTTTAAGGGATAGAGACAAATATGAGACAAGTTTTCTTACCCTCAAAAAATTTAAAATGAAATTGGGAAATTAAAGCCAAAGAATGAGGTGCTGCCTAAGAAATGCCTCAGCAAAAATAATAAATGCTAATGAGTTCAACGCAAAGTTCAGTTTTAGCTAGAGTGGCGAGGGATGCCACTGTGGATATGGTTTTTTAACCAGATACTGGAAAATGGGTAGGATTTACTCACTCGAAGGTTGGGAAATGATACAACAAGCAAAGGTACGAAAGCAAGAAAATACAAAGTACATTTGGAGATAGTAAATTAATAAATTCAGCTGAATCTAAGGTTTCATTTGAGAATTTAAGGGGCAATAAACCAGGGCAAGTAGATTGGATTTTGACATGGTAGTATTCAAAAGCATACTAAAGAATTTACACCGTATCTTTAGGCACTGTAGAAGTTTTTTTGGAAAGAGGTATTCTTGAGAGTGCTTTAAGAAAATTCTGGAAAAATGATTCTCTCCTACTCAAAGGAGCTTTTCAAAGCGTAAGGGATATAACTATTAACTACTCAGCACCATTTCCTAAAATACTGGAGAATTACTTAATTCCCGAAATCTCCAAGTTAAGAGTCAGTATCCCTTAAAGCATAGTCATGTATGCTTACAAAATAAGAAAATACACATTTAATTTTTCTTTAAAAAATGACTTTTATTAATTTTTATTACAAAAGTAAAGCATTTATAATAGTACAATTATAAAAATAAAGAGCATAAAAATCAGCCATAATCTACCCACCATTAACATGTATCGTATTCGTCTTTGTTCTAAACATATTTTTACAAAAATGGGAAGGTACAGTACATTCTATTCTATAGCCACCCTCTCTCACTGAACCACATATAATGAGCACCTTCATATACCATTATAAAATGCTATCATAAAATAGAAGAAAATAGAGTAAAATAAAATAGAATGTTTAATGATTGCATAGTATTTCATTTTGTCAGTGTAGATAAAAGCCCTGTCAAGACAAGAACCAGTAGTTGGTGGGTTAATTTCTTAAAGTCAATCAGTAAGATAATTTTTTAAATGAACACATAACCTTAATATTTAACTTAAAACTTCTAAATGTATATATGTTTAAGATCAAATGGGGCTTTTTTGTTTCATTGGTATTTTTAGTATGGGGACTGTTGCTTTTTTTTTTTTTTTGGACAGATTAGCTAGAGTTTCGAGACATGTCTTTTCATAAACAACATCGTAATTCACCCGAGTTTCCATTTTTGTTCCTCTAAAGCAGAACAAAAATCTGAAGGCAGTTTCAAATCTGAGAGCAGAATTATCATCAATGTTAAACATTTTTCCCCAATGTCATACCCAGTTAAGTACTTTGCAAATATAGCCTTTTTATGAATCCAAAGCATTCTATTTATTTTTCATAAAAATAATAATGCTATTTTTAAAAAATGACTATGTTCACCTTCTTATTTCATTCATTTATGTAACATTTAAAATTGCATAAACCTATCCCGGGCAGTGAACAGAGATTTCTGAGCTACCCAGATGACTTAGGCAGAAATGTCTTAAAATAAAAATAAAACAGCATTTTGTTTTTGGTTTTTTTTTTAAAAGAAATATTTCTTGCACACCTGACATCTGCACCAGCTGCAGAGGTAAACATGGATAAAAATATTTCTGAAATGAGTCTGGAGTTGTCGTGTGTGTATTTCTCAAACTGAGTGTGGCAAACCCACAATCCTCATAAAACATATTTTTCAACTGCCTGACAAAAGAGACATCAACTTAATTTGAAAAATAATAATAATAAGGAAAGACAATAGAAAGGCATTTGGTTTTCTGAATAAGACAATCTAAATTTTCCGTCCAGCAGTAGGGAAACAATTGAGGAGCAATGACAAAACAATGGCCGAATGCATAAAAAGACCACACTAATTCAGTGTCAGTTCCTCCACACAACACTACTAATTTTCAATTTTCCCCTTTTTTGGATTATCCACGCTATGCTGGCTTTCCTCTGGTGACAAGCATTATCCTAGACACCTCTATTCAGTCTTAATAAAATAATAATAGCTAATACTTAGTACTTAATCTGAGCCAGGCGCTCTGTCAACAGCTTCCTGTGCATTATCTCATCTAAATAACAAACAGCTTTATAAGGTAGCTGCCATGATTAATTCCCATTTAACAAATCAGGGAACTGAGGTTGAGAGAAAAGAGGTATCTTGTTGCAGGTCTCACACCAATAACCAGCGTAACTGAAATGTGATCACTGGTCAATTTGAGTAGTTTATGCTTTAACCTCTTAACGACTTAGACACTTCCTCTCTGTATTTTTAGGAATACTACTTGTTTTAATATTAGGTGAAAACAAATAATTAGGACTCTTATTTGCTGCAATCAACATCACCACTATTCCAAAGAAAAAATAAAACTAATGTCTAGTTTAATTGCATCTTGCTCATTTGAGTGCTGACAGTACCTTGGATTAGCGACTCTCAAGATTATTTAACATGACACACAGGAACCAATACATTTTTAATTACAACCGAGCACACACGCACAGGCACACACGCACACTTAAAAGATTTTTCACAAAACAATACTCTCATTACATGTAATGCAGTCTCATATTTTCTATGCGATCTTACTTTTTTAAATGCTAGTCACGACCCACTAAATTTCACAATGCACACGCGCACAGTTAAAATATTTTTCACAAAACAATACTCTCATTACATGTAATGCATTCTGATTTTTTTATGCGATCTTATTTTTTTTTAATGCTAGTCATGACTCACTAAATTAATTTCACCATTCAAGAACCGGCTGAAAAAACTCAGTTTGAAAAAACACTGCCTCCAATTATTATGCAGAGTAAACAATATTTTATAGAAACCAGTTCTTACCCTAAATTCAGCTTATTTCTATCCAAATCACTGGCCACTGCAGTGATACTTTATCAACTCTCTAACGAGTTGCTTTCTTGCCTTCTAGGCTTTGGGTTCAAACGATAGAGAAAAGGTCTTCCACGTATTAAGTGAAAAAAGCAAATAAACAGCCCTTATGTAACACACGTATATATGTTTGTGTATTAATTGAAAAGGAAGGAAAGATACCCCCCAAATTGTTAGCAGATTCTCTCGAGGATGAGATCGCTACAGGCTGCCTCCGTCGTCCCTCCCCCTCCCCACACGTAGCATATTGCTGTAAAAAAGAAAAACAAAAACAAGCTATTTCCTTTAGGTGGGGGTGGGGTTTTGGTCCCTTGAGAACCAGTATCTTGTTATGCATTTTTTTCACGAGCTACCAAGAATCATCGCGTGAGATAATCGCAGGAGCTGGTAAGGCCCTTCTTAGGAGCAAGTAAAAACGATGGCGTAACACGACCACATTTACACAACTGTTGCACGGCGGTAGTAAAAGAATCATTAACACAAAAATCAAACGTTTTCAAATAAACTATAATCGCCCGAGGCTGGGAAAGGCCTAGGTCTGGGGCCAGCTGGACCCAACGCAGGGCACTGGGGGAAGGGAGTGTGTGGACAGGTGGCTCGGGATCTCGGCCCCACAGGTGCCCAGGGGCAAGACTCCGCGGGTTCCCGGCCCTCAATCCGACCCCGCAGACCGCCCCCTCCCCAAGCCCGGACCCTAGGCCTCGTCCGCCGGCCCCTCTGACCCAGGGCCCCGGACAGAAGCGCAATGCAGCCTGCGCCCCACCTCCTTCCCTCGCCCCGCCACCTCGATCCCGGCCCGGAGCCGCCGACACCTCTCACGCAGCAGGGGCAGAAAGGGACGCGGGGTGGGGGGAAGCCGAGGACCTGCGAGGCTGCCGCGGGAGCCCAGCGAGCGGTCCTGGCGTCCCTCGGGAAGAAGGCGCCCCGGGCGCCCGGCGAGCAGGCCCCGCCCGCGGGCGTCGCCCCGGCCGCGCCCCGCCCCCGCCGCGGCACTCACCTCCGCGGAGGCTGCCCGGATTCCTTCCGGGCCGCGGTGGAGACCGAGGACCGAGCCGGGCGCTCTCCCTTCTTATTCCGGTTCCGTGGCGGCGCCCGAATCCCAGACCGTCCGAGCGCCGCGGCCCCGCTGCCCGCGGAGCCAGAAATAGGCGACTTCGGCCCCTGCGGTCCGGAGGGGAGAAGCGGCGCGGGAGCGTCTCTCAGGACGCGGGCCCCGAGTCGCGACTCCACTCACGCAGGCATCCAAGGCAACGTGGCGTTGCAACCCTGATGGAGGTTTGACGTCAGGGAAGGTGCGAAAACCAGACCCCTTCTGACGCAGGAGCGGCGGGACCGCCCCCTGCCCGCCCACCCACTCACTCAGTCTCCCACCCGGGCGGAGGAGCCCCTTCCTCCCCTCCAGAAGCTCTTAAAGCGGACACTTCCTCCCTGGTCAGGGCCCCACTCCGGAGCTTGGGAAATCTATCGCGTTCCAACGAAAATGACTAGACTCATAAGCACAGTTGGGACGCGAAGTAGAGACCAAGGTTTTAGCGTTTGAGGGTCCAAATAAAAACTGCTTGCCAATTCAAAGCAACGTATGAATGTAGAAAAGAAAACGGGGCTAAGAGAGCTAGTCGTTTCCGTTTCCATGCCTATTTCATAGTGAGGTGCATCTCACAAAAGCTGCTGTTCAATGAGCGCTTGCTCTGTGCTAGGCACTGTTTAAGGTTTCTATACGTTATTGCATTTCATTTCAGAGTAACTCTGAATGAATCCTATTATTGTCCCCCTTTGACAAATTGAGAAAACTGAGGCTTAAGGAAGTTAGGTATTCAAAGATCTATCCTGCACATTAAAGGGTTACAAATATTAACAAACAACATTAGGTCATGCAATTATATTCACTGCGCTACCCATTACGAATATAGTTGTGAGCAAAAACAGTTTAAGTGTAACGGAGATCACAAACCTAAATGAATCACACTACTGAATATGAAATTATAATCTGCGATAAGAAGGTTCTGAAACACCTAAACCAATTTTACTAAAATGGAGAGAGGCCCTGTTGCAAAGCTTATGTCTAATGTAAAAATAATCTTAAAATGAGCTACTTTGCTCTTTGGCTGTAGCTGTAATTGTCGTTACCCTTTTTAGTAAGCTTGTGATTTTGTCCCTTTAAAGAACAAAAAACAAAACAAAACAAAATAAAACCTTGCCCATCGCTTTTGCGTCCATTGTTTTTATTCTTTCTGTATTTCTCAGCTCCTTCTTCCCCCACTACATCTTTCTCTCAGTTTAAACTTGGGCTCCTGCAACTGTTCGATTTATAACCTCCCTTAGATTTAACATACCAAAAAGTACGGATTTCTTTTAAGGCAAGTTTTTTCCACATCCCAACTTTGGAATTATAGAAAATCCACTATACATTGATCGAAGCACCATGACATTATGTATTTCACAGATGCTAAGCCATGTTTTTCCCCACATTTTAACATCTGTGAAATCAAGATGCATCTTATAAACTCTCGTTGACCGGGTGGCAGTACAGACCTGGTTGTCATTACCTTCACGTATTACAACGTGGATGTTGCTGTGCAGGTTGTCCTCATTTCAACTGAGATAAGTGCATTGTTTAATAAAACCCATAACCCTAGGAGGAAGGGAATTAACAGACAAAAGTCACTCAAACTTGGAGAGAGATTTTCCTAGGGAAAGAGGGAAGATTTGCCTGGAGAAGAAGATTTTCCTAGGACCAAAAAGAGATTTCCCCAGCATTTAGAAAAGAAAGAGATGGGACTGGCTAAGAACTAGTAGTCTTCTGGGAGCCCTGAGTTACTTACCAAGTACATTCATTCTTGATGGATTTTGGGAACCCATATATGAACAGTTAAATACTAAGCCTACTTGCACCCCCCAAAAGTGAAATAACTTCGATATTATTCTTGATAGCCTGATTAGTCAGTTACAACCCCTATAGATTTTATTCAATAACACCATTGAAGGAGGAAAACAAGTCCTGAATGTTTTACGTGAAAACACAAAATTGACATATTCAGGTGAGATCAAGAAGGTGCCAGCATCAAAACTTGCAGAATAAGATCAGCTGCTTGGAAGAAAATCCTGCATACAATAGTGCAGCATTCTTCCTTCCTTTCTCTCCCTCTCTGTTTTTTTTTGTTTTTGTTTTTGTTTTTGTTTTTTTTGAGACAGGGTCTCCTTCTGTCACCCAGGCTGGAGTTCAGTGGCGCAAACACGGCTCACTGCAGCCTCGACCTCCCAAGCTCAAGCGATCTTCTTGCCTTAGTGTCCAAAGTGGCTGGGACCACAGGCATGTGCCACCATGTCTGGCTAATTTTTTTATTTCTTGTAGAGACGGGGGTTCTCACTTTTTTGCCCAGGCTGGTCTCGAACTCCTGGCTTCAAGGGATCCTCCCACATTCACCTCCCAAGGTGCTGAGATTACAGATATGAGCTGTAACTGTGCCCAGCTGGAGCATTCTTAAAGTTAGATGCATCACCAACACTTTTGGTGGAAAGCTACAGCCATGGACAACTGATTCAAAAAGTGATTCATAAAAGTTGAGCTCTGGGCTTGGTGCGTTGGCTCACGCCTGTAATCCCAGCACTTTGGGAGCACGAGGTGGGCGGATCACCTGAGGTCAGGAGTTTGAGAGCAGCCTGGCCAACATGGCGAAACTCCATCTCTACTAAAAAAAAAACACAAAAATTAGCCAGGCATGGTGGTACGTGCCTGTAATCCCAGCTACTGGGGAGGCTGAGGCAGGAGAATCACTTGAACTTGGGAGGCGGAGGTTGCAGTGAGCTGAGACCGCGCCACTGCACTCCAGCCTGGGTAACAGAGTGAGACTTCGTCTCAAAATAAATAAATAAATTAATTAATTAAAAAAATAAATAAAATGAAAGTGGAGTTCCGAATATGAAGTTTCTGAAATACCTAAACCAATTTTACTTATATTTCTCTTTTTATGCATTCACAAGATCAATGCATAATAAATGTGTCAAAGTCTGAGAGTGCTCTTTTACTGAGTATGAAATAAAAATAGGCCAGGTATGGTGGCTCGCACCTGTAGTCCCAGCAATTTGGGAGGCTAAGGCGGGAGGATCGCTTGATCCCAGGAGTTCAAGACCAACTTGGGAAACAGCGAGACCTCATCTCTACAAAAACTACAAAAAAATCAGCCAGGCATGGTGGTGCATGCCTGTAGTCCCAGCTACTCAGGAGGCTGAAGCGGGAGAATCACCTGAGCCCGGGATGTAGAGGCTGCAGCGAGCCGTGATCGCACCACTGCATTCCAGCCTGGACAACAGTGTAAAACCCTGTCTCAAAGAGAAAAAAGAAAAAAAAAGAAAAAAAGAAAAACACTAAATTACAAGAAATTGTTGTGTTATAGTTTAGTTGGCAAAATTTTTCTTCCAACATGATACTATCATGAAACATCAAAGGGAGTGCCATTCTGCATCAGATCAGCAGTCCGCACAAACCAGATTTCCGTCTACTGGCAATGGGCACGTTTTGTGGGAGAGCTTAGTTATCTATAAGGTTAAGCTCCAAAAGTTGTAATTTCCCCCTCAATTCTTTATTAACCCATTACAGATCTAAACACATTACACATCTAAACATATTTAAAGGACCTTAGAGATCAGGATTGGGTTTGTATGTACTTCATTTCCTCCCCCAACATATTTGGTCCAGGGAGAAAAAAGTGCTGAGTATGTGTTATTTCACATGCTTCCTTCTTTTAAGGAACACCAAAACCTGCTCTTTTGTGTCTAGAAAGCACTCCAATAATGCCTACATTTTGTAAGCCATTTAAGCTAATATTAGGCTAATGTCTTAAGGAAAGGCTATTGGGAAAAAACAAGATCTCATAGCTGGGTCATAAAAGAATTTAGATTTCACCAATTTAGAGTGTGGACTATGTCTTTTCCCAAATTCTATTACTGTGTGCTTCATTCTACCTATTTACAGTCAGGTGAGGTCATTATAAAGCTTTTACCCCGAAGCCTGGCATGTTAGGTTTTTAAAAAGTAAAATGTTTTCTTTAAGCATAAAGGGATTCATGCACATGCCCCATCCAAATCATTATTTTAAAATAATTGTGGGCCGGGCACGGTGGCTCACACCTGTAATCCCAGCACGTTGGGAGGCTGAGGCGGGCGGATCATTTGAGCTCAGGAGTTCAAGACAAGCTTGACCAACATGGTGAAACCCCATCTCTTCTAAAAATAAAAATTTGGCTGGGCATGGCGGCCTGCACCTGTAGTCTCAGCTACTCAGGAGGCTGAGGCAGGAGAATCGTTTGAACCCGGGAGGTGGAGGTTGCAGGCAGCCGAGATCACACCACTGCACTCCAACCTGGAAGACAGAGTGAAGACTCCATCCCAAAAAATAAATAAATAATAAAATCAAATTAAATTAATGTGAATGGTCAGAAAATATCTTCATTTTGTCATGTTGATTCCTCCCTGTAAAACAGATAAAAGTTTCATTTGCAAGGTAGAGGGAAAGATGGTAGTGTTAAATGTCCTCATCTTCCTGGTTGTTGGAACAAAAATGTTGATGAAGAAAATGCAGGCCGGGCGCGGTAGCTCACGCCTGTAATCCCAGAACTTTGAGAGGCCAAGGCGGGTGGATCACGAGGTCAAGAGATCGAGACCATCCTGGCTAACACGGTGAAACCCCCTCTCTACTAAAAATACAAAAATTAGCTGGGTGTGGTGGCGTGTGCCTGTAGTCCCAGCTACTCGGGAGGCTAAGGCAGAAGAATTGCTTGAACCTGGGAGGCAGAGGTTGCAGTGAGCCGAGATGGTGCTCCTGCACTCCAGCCTGAAGACAGAGTGAGAATCCGTCTCAAGAAAAAAAAAAAAAAAAAAAAAAAAAAGGCAGGCTGGGTGCAGAGGCTCATGACTACAGTCCCAGTTACTCAGGAGGCTGAGGTGGGAGGATTGCTTGAGCCCAGGAGGTCAAGGCTACAGTGATCTGAGATTGCATCACTGCACTCCAACCTGGGCAACAGAGTGAGACTGTCAAAAAAAAAAAAAGAAAGAAAGAAAGAAAAAAGAGAGAGAGAAAGGAAAGGAGGAAGGGAAGGGGAGGGGAGGGCGCGGTAGCTCATGCCTGTAATCCTAGCACTTTGGGAGGCTGAGGCAGGCGGATCATTTGAGGTCAGGAGTTTGGGACCAGCCTGACCAACATGGTGAAACCCCGTCTCTACTAAAAAATACAAAAAAATTAGCCGGGCTTGGTGGCACGCACCTGTAATCCCAGCTACTCGGGAGGCTGAGGCAGGAGAATCGCTTGAACCCAGGAGGTGGAGGCGGAGGCTGCAGTGAGCCAAGATCGCGCCACTGCACTCCAGCCTGAGCGACGGAGCAAGACTCCCTCAAAAAAAAAAAAAAAAGAAAGAAAGAAAGAAAGAAAAAGAAACAATGCATGTTAAAGTATATGGCTTTAAGTTGCAGAAGTATACAGTAGACAGTTGCAGAATGGCAGTATAACTAAGTGTGGGGAGAAGAGTACAAGGGGAAATCGTGCAAATGAGTTATTAATAACTCCTCATCTGTCATGTAGGAATTTAATATATTATATAATGTCTACAGCCAGCAAATCACTGAATAGCAATATAAGCCTTTTTTAATATAAACATACAGATGATCCACCTAGGACAAAATAATTTTTTAAAATAGAGACCGAGTCCCACTCTGTCACCAGGCTGGAATGCAGTGGCATGTAATTCACTGCAGCCTATAACCTGAGCTCAAGCGATCATCCTGCCTCAGACTCCCAAGTAGTTGGGACTGCAGGTGCACACCACCGCATCAGGCCAATTTTTTTTTTCTTTAGAGATGGGGTCTTGCTATGTGGCTAAGGCTGGTCTCAAACTCGTGGCCTCAAAGGATCCTCCCACCTTGGCCTTCCAAAGCACTGGGATTACAGGTATGAGCCACACCACACCCAGTTCAAAGTAAAATTTTAAAAATAGTTGCTTCTGCTTATCAGGAGTAAATGTGGGCAAAGGAGTTGCAGGGGTAAGAAACTACAAGTATAAAATCATGATAACATTTTCCCCCACATGAATTTAAAATTATGCATAGTGTGATTTTTAACTTCTCAGCTGTAGTCTTTACACTGTATTCTTCCTTCATTCTAGTCTTTTCCACTTTACGTTGTATGGAAACATTTGTAATACACCTCCTTCATACAGGCATAGCTGGGGTGTTTGTTTCCAATAATTCTCTACCAATTCTTGCCATATTCTACTCCTTTCTCTTTTTTCTTTCTCTATTGCCCCTCTTTCTTTTTAACTCACACGTTTTTTCTCCTCCTTTCTCTTTTCCTGCTAGTAGAAACACAATCGGTAGCCCTCAAAGAGTGCTTTTAACATCTGTTGATAATTGGGGCTGAAAATGCTATGAACGTCACACTTGTTTCTTTCTTAAATTCAAAAATCATCCAAAGTTTATGTCCTCTAGAGATTTAACTTTAAAGAAAGAATTACTATTGCCTTTTAGACAACGAGGTCATCAATATGAAAACGATATTACTGGCCCAGCGCAGTGTCTCACACCTGTAATCCCAGTACTTTGGGAGGCTGAGGCGGGCGAATCACCTGAGCTCGGGAGTTCAAGACCAGCCTGACCAACATGGGGAAACCCCGTCTCTACTAAAAATACAAAATTAGCCGGGCGTGGTGGTGCATGCCTGTAATCCCAGCTACTCGAGAGGCTGAGGCAGGAGAATCGCTTGAACCTGGGAGGCAGAGGTTGCTGTGAGCCGAGATCGCGCCACTGCACTCCACCCTTGGCAACAAGAGCAAAACACCGTCTCAAAAGAAAAAAAAAAGAAAACTATATTATTGAGCTGTTCTATTTAAACTCAGACATTTTCAGCAGTTAACTTGCAACAATAAAGCAATTTATATTCAAATAGAATAACTCTATAAGGAAGAATTTAGAGGCTGTGAATTCCACAGATACTATTTTTTAAAATTAATTGGTAGTGTTCAAATATTAGGATATGGTAAGGACTCCAGAAAATGTTGTTATGCTAGAGCACTACAAGTCAAATTGGATTAACTGTATGTTCTTATTTTCTGTATTATTGATGCAATTAGGGCTTTTCGGACCTGGGAAACCACCTCTCTCAGGTTTAACTCATTCCCAGAGATAACAAACAGCTTGCCTGCCAGCACGCCTTTGCTATGCAAACCAACCAATCACCTGTCCACCACCCCTAGCCATCTCCTTTTATCAGAACTCTACAGCCTGGGACACTATCCCCTGTCCTATTTACTATAGCGCCAGGTACTAGACCACCAGGGACCCACCCTATAACTCAGAATTCGCTGAAACCATGCAAACTATCTAATCCTAAATTTGCACCACTTGCTTACTTTGTTTTGCCCTTCTTTCCTGAAAATATCATAATAAAGGCTCTGCCAGCAGTTCCCCTCTCTCTACACTTCCTCACCCCAATTTGTCACTTTCCTGTGTGGCCCTGTGTAGTATGCCTGCCTCCCATGTCTTGGGAATTGTGGGTATAATAAAAAATGTGCCGGGCATGGTAGCTCATGCCTGTAATCCCACCACTTTGGGAGGCCGAGGCGGGCAGATCACGAAGTCAGGAGTTTGAGACCAGCCTGGCCAACATGGCAAAACCCCGTCTCTACTAAAACTAAAAAAGTAGCCGGGAGTGCAGCACACGCCTGTAATCCCAGCTACTCGGGAGGCTGAGGCAGGGAGAATTGCTTGAATCCGGGAGGCAGAAGTTGCTAGGAGCTTAGATTGCACCACTGCACTCCAGCTTGGGCAACAGAGCGAGACTCCATCTCAAAAAAAAAAAAAAAAAAAAAGAAGACGAAAGAAAAGAAAAGAAAAAGAAAAAACAGTATTCCTTTCTGGTGATCATTTGCGTGTCTGGTGTGTGTGCCTTACTATACCTGCTCAAAAACAAGGCCAGGGTATATTTTTAGAACAGTTAGTACAGCGAGCAAGCTAGGTGGTGTACACCACATGGAGACAATGAGTCTGTAGAGTGCTTAGTAACTGGCCCCAGCAGACGGCAGCCACTGCCTGAGAGGGCACCCCAATGTTGGCACCTCGCTGCTTGCTGGCTACTGCTTGTGTTGTTTTTTAATGGGTATTACCATGATTTTTCAACCTAAAACTGGGGGGCTGGAAAAGCTGAGTTCTCCCTGAGCTGTCCCATAGATTGCGGTGAGGAGCACCACGCTGTGTAGATTACCGTACGGATCACCATGCACAGTGCCAAGCAGCAGAGAAGGAAGAGTGCAGAACCCTTGGCACATGAAAACCCCACCCGAATCCCTGCACTGAGACCTGATCAAACAAGTTTGGCTTCTGGCAGCATAAGGCTGTGTCCCTAGAATGATCCCAGGCCCCTAAATAGTGCCTGCCTGAGAAAGCTAAGTGCTGCCAGGAAAATCTACTATGTGCTCTAGCCAGCACACATCTGATGATAGCTCCTTGACCACCCTTTCTTAGGGCACTTACCAAAAAGTCCTCACAATTGTAACTCAGGAGCATCTCTCTCAAGGATCTGAGAGCTATTCCTTCAAAATATAATCATCAAGAAGGATAAGGCCTCCGTCTCCAACTCTCTGTGGGAGGATAGATCCCTAATTCAGATAACTGCCTGCTAGCAGACACAGCTGACCTAATCACATTTATATTGACCAATGCTTTGTACTCTTTTCTTTGGAGCTTGGAAGTCATTTAATCTGGAAACATTATTCAATATATATGCTTAAATCACAAACAACAGTTCACAAGTGTATATATATTGTTTCCTGGATAACACACTGAAGAGTCAAAAGTGATAAGAAGCACATTTAGAGCAATATCCCTAGAATTAAAATTAATTCTAGAACAATGCCAAAGAGCCAAAATTATATTACTGTGCCTAACAATGCAAAAAGTGTAGGTTTTCTCCATTCAGTTGGGCATTGATTATATATTACCCATATAGTATTTCAATCAGAATCAAAATTTTCAGATGCATTACCACTAATAATGGGAAAAGTTCTTAAACCTTGTTCCCCTCCGGCTCTAAGTTGGTACAAATGTTCTTTCATGTGCTGAGAAATATGGCAAATTCACCCTTCTATGCCAGGTACTGCAATTACTGCTGATGGCTTATCTGATTCTTCCTCGAAGGCTGTTAATAACGATGATTTGTTCGTAGTAGTAATCAAATTCATTCAATGGCCTGAAAGACACTGCTTCCTTCCCTACAAAATTTTTATCGATTAAAAGTGATTCATGATGACTGTGGAAGGTACTTGTACAGTTTCTGTGTCAAACATTCAAGAACAACTATCAGGCATAACGTAACTATCTTTCCCATGTGCAATATATTGTTTATAGCAGCAAGAAGGTAGATTTTTTTCGTATGGTCCTTGAACTTTCACAGTATCTCTTATCATTCAGTGTCCCAGTTCTGCATCTGAATTGAGTCCAAATTCTATTCCAACAACTTGAGAAAAACTCCCACCAAAAGCTGAATATTTGTTAACCTCATTTTCAAGACCTTCAGGCAGCTGTGCCTGTGTTACTCTGACAACTAAAACTGGGGTCCACTATGAGAAGGATAGCCAAAAAATCACACAAAGTGAAATTTCCCACTGGATGTATTCAATTAGATCTGGAAGTACCTGTATGAAGCAATGCTACATTGGCATGAATAGCTTCCAACGTGGCATTAGTTACCAAATTTCCAACGTTGCTTCGGTTCTTCTTACAGTAATTTCACAGCTATATAATTCCGTATCAACTGGGTGGAGAACTTCTAACATACACACGTCCAAGAGGTTCAGAAGTAAATCTATCATCAACATTACTGAGAAATCAGATGAAGTGCATTTGTTTCATAGATTCTTCCAAAATATTCACACCGAAATCAAACTTGTGGTTTCCGAAAACTGCAAAATCACCGGGTGCAGTGGCTCACACCTATCATTTTAGCACTTTGGGAGGCTGAGGTGGGAGGAGGATTGCTTGAGGCCAGGAGTTCAAAACTAGCCTGGTCGACATGGTGAGACCTCTGTCTCTATAAAATAAAATAATATAATATAAAACAAAACATTAGTTAGGCGGTGTAGTGCGTGGGTGCCTGTGGTCCTAGCCACTTGAGAGGCTGAGGTGGGAGGATCGCTTGAGCTCAGGAGGCTGAGTAGGTAGTGAGCTGTGTTCCCACCAATGCACTCCAGCCTGGATGACAGAATAAGACCCTGTCTGAAAAAGCAAAGCAAAAACTGCAAAAGGTACTTCCGATTCATTAATATAGGAATCGTATGCTTTCCTTTCGTTATGGTACTTAAAACTGAGGCATTTAAGCAATCGCCACTAAAAATCAAAAGTGGATTCAGAAAATTGAAGTTTTTCACAGCTGCTGCAAATTTCCGTTTATTAGTTTACTATAAAGGAAATTACCACGTATGTAGATGAACAGCCAAAGGGAAGAGATACACAGGGCAAGTGCGCGGTGGGAGCCGGAAGGTTCCACGTCCTCTCTGGGAGGACACCCTCCAGGAACCTCCATGTGCTTCGCTATCCGGAAGCTCCCCTTTGCACTTTTTCACTTCCCCGACACTTCGGAGCTCCTTTATTCCCGTCTCCCTCATTCTTTCTTTAAAACACCCAAATCACCTCTGCCGAAATCGGAATAGAGCTCAGTTCCTTCCCTACTTTCAGTAGTTACTGAATAAAATCTGTTTTTTCACCACTTTAACTCACGTCCAGCTGTGTTTCTGACAATGGTCTGGTAGGCAACTCGGGTCCAGATGGGAACCACTTACCTCCTGCAGTTTGGGTATCCAGTGGGGAATCGGACTTCACATCCAGTGTCTGAACAAGCATTTATTCAGGCACATTGAGGACAGGTTTTCATTTTTTCAATTCTTCTTTTTTTTTTTTTTTCCTCCGAGGCAGAGTTTCACTCTTGTTGCCCAGGCTGGAGTGCAAGGGCGCGATCTTGGCTCACTGCAACCTCCACCTCCTGGGTTCAAGCAATTCTCCTGCCTCAGCCTCCCAAGTAGCTGGGATTACAGGCATGCGCTACGACGCCCAGCTAATTTTGTATTTTTTTAGTAGAGATGGGGTTTCATCTTGTTAGTCAGGCTGATCTCACACTCCGGACCTCAAGTGATCCACCCGCCTCAGCCTCCCAAAGTGCTGGGATTACAGGCATGAGCCGCCGCGCCCTGCCTGATTCTTAACAATTCTGAGTATACTCTCAGAAGCTGGGTTAGAGTCCCAGGCTTCTTTTGAAAAGTACCTCCTAGGCTGGAAGTTCTTGCTGGCTCCTTGTTCTGATTAGAATTCATTCCCTGACCCCTGGAAAATTTTGTTTCCTGGCTCCTCACGACATCTTTCTGTTCTCTCTATTTGAGCCTGTTTCTCTCACAGGAACTTCTCAGTCAACCGAAACCCCTGTTCCTCCAATCCTGCGTCACCACGATGGTCCCAATACTGGCCGGGTTCTTTCTCCGCGGCAAAAGTTTACTGAAGATCTTGAATTACAATGGCCCTCTGGGGCTCCTCGGATATCCCCAAATTAATCCACCTAAAGGGACACCCAGAACAAAAAGGAACAAAATTCTCAGATGCATGATGGTCTGCTTATTTAAGGAAGACGCCAAAAAACAGTGAAATAATTCGTACCTCACTCAAACCACTGAGGCTTTTACATCATGCCTTCAGAAACACGTTTCTAACCCAGAAAACCCCATAGCAATTCCATATCCTGCTCCCAGCTCTCTCCTGCATCCTTCTCTCCCAGAATGTCCTCTGCCAACTGAACCTCAATGCCCCTCAACTCCCTGTAACCTTAAGATTCATTGGGCCCTGATCTCCTACAGATGAAGCCAGGGTACAGCAGGCCCCTGTTCCCAAGCTAGACTGAGGAAAGAGGCATAATTTAAACTTCGGTCTTGGTCTGAATTATATGCCGTCACCCGTGAAAGGAAAGGAAAAGGAAAATTTCCTGAACAATTTAGAATTGTCCTGGGGTCATACTCTCCCTGACTTATAGCAATGTAACCAGCTCTTGGTTGAACCTGGAGATGCCGCCTTTTGGTTTAAAAAAAACCAAATGGACCACCATTTCCGGGGACCTTTTTTCTCAGCCTATCCCTGACCCCTTCTGAAGACTGAAAGAAATAAGAGAGAAACTACTGGGAGGCATCCCTTAGTTCTATCCCCTTTGCTCTTCACATTTTTGAGTAGCTGACCAAAACCAATCAGCCATATGCTCAAAACTGTATACAACAAAGGGATGAAACTGTGGCAAACTATCGTCATCGACTGGAGAAAACAAGGAAGGAGCATTCAGGGTGGGTACTGATTTCCCAAAAAAACCTCTGCTGTGGCCACTAGAACATGGTAAATGGTCTCAGGGTGGAGTTCACACATCACAAAAAAATAATATCAATGCCTGGTCGCGGTGGCTCAAGCCTGTAATCCCAGCACTTTGGGAAGCTGAGGTGGGCAGATCACGAGGTCAGGAGATCGAGACCAGCCTGACCAACATGGTGAAACCCCATCTCTACTAAAAATACAAAAATTAGCTGAGCGTGGTGGCGCACGCCTGTAATCCCAGCTACTCAGGAGGCTGAGGCAGGAGAATCACTTGAACCCAGGAGCGGGAGGTTGCAGTGAGCCAACATCGTGCCATTGCACTCCAGCGTGGGTGACAGAGTGAGACTCTGTCTTAAAAAAAAAAAAAAAAGAAAAGAAAAGAAAAGAAAAAATAATATCAACTAGAAAAATGCAGACATGTATGAGCTTCAGACATTAGTCCAACAGTATAAAGGTAGCATTTCCAAAGAATTGGAAAACACAGAGGTTTGTGGCAATGCAATCAATGTAATCACAACAATTAGAAAAACCCTAAGATTTTAACCCATGGGGCAAGCTCCAAAATCATGGGTTCCCAGTGATCTGGAAGCTTGTCAATACTGTAAAGAAAAAGAACACTGGGTCCAGAATTGCCCAGCTCTCAAGAGGAGAGAAAACTTTCAGGGCCCTTCTCTTAGAAAATCACTGACTCCCCTCCGAGGAAGTAAATGTCCAGCACTTTCAACTGCCACCAGACTCAAAGTTGAAAGGCACTTCACCATGTTTTTTAAATTTATTTATTTATTTATTTATTTATGAGACAGAGTCTCGTTCTGTCGCCCAGACTGGAGTACAGTGGCATGATCTCGGCTCACTGCAACCTCCACCTCCTGGGTTCAAGCGATTCTCCTGCCTCAGCCTCCCAAGTAGCTGGCACTACAGTTGCGCGCCACCACAGCCGGCTAATTTTTGTATTTTTAGCAGAGACGGGGTTTCATCATGTTGGCCAGGCCGGTCTCGAACTCCTGACCTTGTGATCTGCCCGCCCCAGCCTCCCAAAGTGCTGGGATTACAGATGTCAGCCACCGTGCCTGGTCCACGTTTCTTATTGATACCAATATCTGGACTGCACAATCATCTACCCTTAACACCACCCACCACCCCGGTTCCTGTGCTCCTTCCTCAGCATTACCAGACTTTTTCAGTAGCAGGTTTTGATCATGTGTCTCACGATTTGCCTTTCTCAACCTCTTAATGTTTTTGGGGTCCTCTTAAAGCTCAGTACAACTTTTTTTCTCAATTATCTCACCCTTGTAAATCTGTTAAGAAGGGATCTTTCCAGGAATTGGAGTATCAAAATTCACTGTCCCCACAAGGGACCCCTCTCAAACTCCACCCTCCCCCCCCATGTCTGTCCCCTAATGGCTTTGTCTGACTTCTCTGAGTTCCTCTTCCCCCTTCAACCTAGCAATGCTCTGCTAAGGACTTACATCGACTGTTAGACAAAATCCTTCCTTTGTGGGCAACAAACTCCACTGGTACACGGCCCGCAGAATTCCTTAAGGTGGAAACAGATCTTCCCACGCTCCTCCCCAAACTGCCCCAAATCATTTAAAACCATGGGGACTTGAAGGGCTCCACCCAATAACCCAAGATTTATTAGACAAAAAAAGGCTTATCCCCACTTCTAGCCTAGGCAACACTCCCATTATGGCCACTACAAAGCCAAACGGAAGAGGATTTTCAGCCAGTCCAAGATCTGAGAGCTTTCAATAAAACTGTCAAACCCAGATTTCCCCTGATGCCCAACCCTAATACTATGCTGGCTGTGATCCCTTCCAAAATCTAATATTTCACCTGTCATCAATTTGCGTTCAGATTTTTTCAGCATCCTTTTTCATTAAGATTCCAAGTATTTGTTTTTCTTCACAATCAACAATATATCTGGACGACAATATATCTGGACAGTTATGCCCCAAGGATTTACTGAGGGTCCTATTTAAGGGACTTAAAATATGCAGGAAACTCCACTTTATTTCAATATGTGGATGATGTTCTATCTCCTGCCCGTTATGACAGTGCTCTTCTGAACCCTTAAGGCATTAGCAATAAAGAGCCACCAGGTGGCTGAAGACAAAGTTCTGCATTCAATATCTGGGTCATGATATCTCAGCCACAGGAAAAACTATCTCCACAGACTGGGCTTCTACTATTCAACAGTTTACTCTGCCAGAAACAAAAAGACAATAGAGAGGATTTTGGGGTCAGAAACTGCACGATCTCTCTGTAACTGCCTTGCCCCATATGCCCACCTGGTCACCCAGGACCCCCTATCCAAAGATGCTTTTGAGAACCTTAAGAGCTCTGTTTTTGATCTGTCTGACTAGCCAGGTGTCCCCTTCCTCCTGAAGCTGTGAGCTCCGTCAAAAAGGACAACCCACTCTGATAGAGGAGGATCGCTCTTCGATGGAGGGTATATGAGTAGCTGCACTCCCCTGTTAGAACCTCCAAACAGGCTCTCAAGGGCTCTGTAATTTCACGTCTCACCTTGGACTTTCTGATTACTCCCTACTTTCTTCCACGTGGATTTCTCCCTACCTTTTTCCAAGTGGCCAGGCAGCCCCGCTTCAAGAAGGCTCCCCGTGCTTGAAGTCTGCAGGCACCAGTACCCTCAGACGCCCTCCCTCCTGCCAAGATGCCCTAGAGCAAGTTCCCCGCAGCTGAAGGGGCAGTGAAGGAAGAGCCGAAGTGAAGACTGGTGAGGTTATCAGCTAAAACCGTCCCTACAAAAGTGAAAACAAATCCAAAACAGGCAGCAGGAAAGGATAAATCTTCACACAAACAAATGAAAAAATGCAAAGAAAAGTATAAGACAAACAGGCCAAAGTAGCTGCCCCAGAAAGTAAAGATTTTCCTGCAGAAAATGGAGAAACTGAAAATAAGGAGAGTCCAGCCTCTGCTGAAGCAGGAGAGAAAGAAGCCAAGTCTGGTTAATATCCTACACCCTTGTCTTATCAGTGGTCCCTGTCTTCCTTCTTGTGCAATTCTGAGAAATATTTTTATCAAATACTATATTTTGTAAACACACAAGTAGCTCTGTAATTTTTTTTTTTTTTGAGACAGGGTTTTGCTGTCACCCAGACTGGGGTGCAATGGCATGATCATAGCTCACTGCAGCCTTAATTCCTGGGCTCAAGCGCTCTTCCCACCTCAGCCTCCGAAGTAGCTGGGAGTGCAGGCACGAGTCACCATGCCCAGCTATTTATTTATTTTTATTTTTGATGTTTAAAGAGATGGGGGTCTCAACACATTGCCTGGGCTGGTCTCAAACTCCTGGCCTCAAGCAATCCTCCCATCTCGGCCTCCCAATGTGCTGAGATTAAAGGCATGAGGCACTGCATCCAGCCTATAAATATTTTTAAGAAGGAAGAACTATGATTTTTAAAATGTAAATGCTTTTTTTGTTTGTTTTTGAAACAGGCTTTTGCTCTGTCACCCAGGCTAGAATGCAGTGGCAAGAACAGGGCTCACTGCAGCCTTGACCTCCTGGGCTCAAGGAATCCTTCTGCCTCAGGGTCCTGAAGAGCTGGGACTACAGGCATGCGCCACTGTGCCCGGCTAATTTTTTTTTATTTTTTGTAGAAACGGGTTTTTTGCCATTTTGCTCAGGCTTTGCCATGTTGCTCAGGCTGGTCTTGAACTCCTGGGCTCAAGCAATCCTCCCACCTCAGCCTCCTAAAATGCTAGGATTACAGGCTTGAGTCACTGCACCTGGCCTAAGTGCTTTTTATTTTTATTTATTTATTTATTTATTTATTTTTGAGACAGAGTCTCGCTTGGTCGCCCAGGCTGGAGTGCAGTGGCACAATCACTGGAATCTCCACCTCCCAGGTTCAAGTGATTCTCCTGCCTCTGGGACTACAGGCGTGTGCCACCATTCCCCAGCTAATTTTTTTATTTTTAGTAGAGACGGGGTTTCACCGTGTTAGTGAGGATGGTCTCGATCGCCTGACCTCATGATCTGCCCGCCTCAGCTTCCCAACTAAGTGCTTTTTTTAAAAAAGAGGCAAAATCATATGCTGTTTATTTTTTATACAACCAGAAAACAGTGGGATATAAATTATGGGAGCACTTTACTGTTGTGGGTGTCAACTTAACAAACCATAGGTGGAGAGGGTAGTTTTATATCCTGTAATACAAAGCTGTAGGGAATTCTTACAATTTTATGTTGCCTGGCATCCACTTTGAATATAAGTTGGACTTTGTCGTATTGAATATAATATAAAATTGGACTTTCTCGTACCAGAAGCAGGGCTTAGTCACCCTTGACACTGTTTCCAGTTCTCAACTCTCCACCTCCTCTCAGTTTCTCAAGGTACACGATCCAGTAACCTACTTCATACACCATCTCCTGGTGACCACCTCCCTAGAGGACAGCTAGGCACAACCTACTAGACTCACCCACTGGCTCCCACACCCTGCACAGACTGCACAGATATGCCACAGTGCCCCCCTCCCAGTCACAGCATGCGTGCCCCCACAGAACTCATGCCTGCTTGCTCTAAACCCCCCACGGGGACCAGGTGCAGTGGCTCACGCCTGTAATCCCAGCACTTTGAAAGACCGAGGTAGGTGGATCACCTGAGGTCAAGGTGTTCGAGACCAGCCTGGCCAACATGGTGAAACCCCACCTCTACTAAAAATACAAAAAATTAGCCAGGCGTGGTTGTGGGCCACCTGTAATCTCAGCTACTCAGGAGGCTGAGGCAGGAGAATCGCTTGAACTGGGAAGGCAGAGGTTGCAGTAAGCTGAGATCATGCCCCTGCACTCCAGCCTGGGCAACAAAAGCCAAATCCCGTTAAAAAACAAACAAACAAAAAAAAACAACTCCCCGCAGGAAACCTGCTTGGGTGACGCCCTGGACCCTTCTAAAGGCTTGGCCCACAGTTCCCCTGCACACTCTTGCTTGCTCCCCACCCGCTGCCTAAGCGTGCATGTCCCAGATGGCTCCCCACTTCTCGCTGGCCCTGCAAGACGTGCTGTCCTCTTCTCTCTGGGATCTGTCAGTGACACACTGCTTTTGTTGTTGTTGTTATTTCACGTGTTTCGTTGTGTTACCTCTGCTGTGTCTCACCTGAGCTAAACACTGGAAGCGAACCCTCCTGCCGGTCAGGGCTCTTAGAGGGAGTATTCCGGCTTCAGCGGAATAAACTGGACATAGGTCAGACAAGAGCCACAAGGGCACCTGCCCATATAAACAAGCTTCCTGTGAGAGGGACACCTGGATACAGGCTGGACAATCAGGCATTAGGTCAGGATAAAGAAGTATTCTGTGAAAAACACAATATAAGCATCCTCTTCAGGGCAGCCCCTTCAGGACAGGCTAGACTTCATAGCTACTGTCTGTCTCAGGAGCAAATTAGAGGAAAGATCAAATTAGAGAAAAATACAACTGGCGCAGCAAGCAGGGTGTGTGGTCACAACCTCAAGGGGCACAACAAAATGCCTTTGACCTGCGTGTAGCTTGCTGTGGCTCTCCCCCATGGCTAGCACCATGTGGGGAAGCAGAACTGCTTGCTGGAGGGGTGTGCTGCTGCTATGCGGGCTGCATAAAGCCCTCTGCTGTCTGTTGTTCACCGTGTCCACCCTAAAGTATGAGGTTGCCATTATCAACCTAAGTCCTCCCAAAAAGAGCCATGCGACCAGGCGCCTCTGGTCTAACAAGAATAGACCACATAGCAGCTCCTGATTGACTAAGGTTAAAGACAAGACAGATTAAAGACCAGGTCCTCCCTGCCTCAAGCCAAGGAGAGCTGAAGGGCATGGAACAATTGCAAGATTGCTATCTCCGCCCAAGGTGGGGCTAAATGCTAAAGTGAACTAGGAAAGTAACACCCATAGCAAAGGAGGGAGTCTTCCCTCACCCCTCCCACCCCTGACCTCCTACTACACTGCACACACGCCCCCAACCCCCCAACCACTGGCCTACGTGTCCTAACCCCAATGGGAGGAATAATCTCACAACAGGAAACCAATGACACCACCAAAGGTAAAATACCGCCCAGGCCTGGGATCACTAGGTTGGGACCTTACCTTATTTCTTTTGCTCTCTGTCAGAGCTACCGGCTACCACCAGGAGCTTGTCAGGCGAACATCAAAAGACAGAGGGTGAAAAATGGTAGTTGCCTAGAAATAAAAGCCATTCTAAATATTTTACTTTCAAAAGGGGTTGGGGGGGTGCAGGGGGGCGGGTGGGCGTGATGGCTCATGCTTGTAGTCCCAGCTACTCGGGTGGCTGAGACGGGAGGATCGCTTGAACCCAAGAGTTCAAAGCCGCAGTGAGCTATGATTGCACCGATGTTTTCCAGTCTGGCTGACAAAGCAAGACCCTGTCTCTAAAAAAAAGAAAAAGAAAAAGAAAGAAAAGAAAACCACTCCTTAATCTTTACTCTCCCTGTCAGAAGTCTATGCACTCGGCCGGGGTGTGGTAGCTCATGCTTGTAATCCCAGCACTTTGGGAGGCTGAGGCAGGAGGATCATTTGAGGTCAGGAGTTCAAGACCAGCCTGGCCAACATAGTGAAACCCCATCTGTACTGAAAATACAAAAACTAACCAGGCATGGTGTCACTCACCTGTAATCCCAGCTATTCGAGAGGCTGAGGCAGGAGAATCGCTTGAACCTGGGAGGCAGAGGTTTCAGTGAGCCGAGATCGCGCCACTGCACTCCAGCCTGGGTACGGATTGAGATTCTGTCTCAAAAAAAAAAAAAGGATTATGTGCACTCTGTAATATCTTTGGTTATGGTAGTCCATAACCAAAGTTATTTCCTAATAACTTTGTTAATATGCCGCGGAAGATTGAAAATTTGAGCGGGTAATTTATATGATATTACATTGTAAATTAACAGCTCTTAAGGAAAATTTGCCCCAAGCTTTTAAGCTGGGAAGTCACTGGAATCGTTTTAGAAAAGATCACAACAACATGGCTTTTGAGATTTTCATTCTAGTATGTTAAGAATTGTATTCAAATACAAATGTTTGTGTACTGATCCTCAACACAGCCCATAACATGCCCACTACTAAAGAAAAAAGAAACAAAAATAACAAGTGTTGGCCAGAAAATGGAGAAGTTGGGACCCTTGGGCACTGTTGGTAGGAATGTAAAATAATACAGCCATTATGGAAAACAATATGTAGGGCCCTTAAAAAAAATGAGCCAGTCACAAAAGGACTCCTATGAGGATCTAAAGGAGTCAAATCACCAGGTGTTGTGGCACACACCTGTAATCCAGCTATTTGAAAGGCTGTGATGGTAGGATTGATTGAGCCCAAGGAGGTGGAGCCTACAATGAGCTGTGATCCCACCACTGCATTCCAGCCTGGGGGACAGAGTGAGACCCAGTCTCTAAAACAAACAAAACCAAAAACGGCCAGGCACAGTGGCTCAGGCCAGTAATCCCAGCCATGAGGGATGATCCCTTGAGGCCAGGAGTTTGAGACCAGCTATGGCAACATAGGGAAACTCTGTCTCTATAAAAGATTTAAAAATTAGCAGGATGTGGTGGTGAGTGCCTGTAGTCCCAGCTACTTGGGAAGCTGATGTAGGAGGATCACTTGAGCCCAAGAGTTCGAGGCTGCAGTGAGCTATGATCACAATACTGCATGTGCACTCCAGCCTGGGTAACAGAGTGAGACCCTGTCTGAAAAAAAAAAAAAAGAAAAAGAGAGAAAGAAAGAAAAGAAAGACTAAATAAGGTAGTCAAAATCACAGAAACAGTAGAAAGAGGTTACCAAAGGCCAGAAAGAGGGAAGGAGGATCAGTGTTTGCTGTTTATAGACTTTTAGATTTGCAAGAAGAAAAAGTTCCAGGGATTTGTTGCATAATAATGTGAATATACTTAACATTACATTACTGTACGCTTAAAATGGTAAATATGGTAAATTTAATGTTATGTGTTTATTGCTACAAGTTTTAAAATCTTGAAAAGAGGAGGGAGAACAACGGACAGACTGGTTTCTAGGGCCTTCTCTGTGGGCTCCAAGCTACAGTTCATTATCTTGGAGAAGCAGCAATTTGCTTAGAGAGCATCAGGCCCTAAAACTCATGATTTACTAGCCGGGTGCGGTGGCTCACACCTGTAATCCCAGCACTTTAGGAGGACAAGGCGGGTGGATCACGAGGTCAGGAGATCAAGACCGTCCTGGCTAACACGGTGAAACCCCATCTCTACTAAAAATACAAAAAATTAGCCGGGCATAGTTGCAGGTGCCTGTAGTCCCAGCTACTTGGGAGGCTGAGGCAGGAGAATGGCCTGAACCCAGGAGGCGGAGCTTGCAGTGAGCCGAGATCCCGCCACTGCACTCCAGCCTGGGCGACAGAGCGAGACTCCGTCTCAAAAAAAAAAAAAAAAAAATCATGATTTACTAAGACTCAGACTCTCCAAAACCAGTCTTTATACAATTGGGGATGCACCCTATAGCGCAGAATCTGCTGAAACGATGCAAACTATCCAATCCTAAATTTGTGCCATTTGCTTACCTTGCTTTGCCCATTCCTTCCTGAGAAATCCACAATAAAGAGTCTGCCAGTGCTTTCCCTCTCTCTACGCCTGCTCATTCTGCTTTGTCACTTCCCTGTGTGGCCCTGTGTGGAGTGACCCCCCTCCCGTGTCTTGGGGACTGTGAGTATAATAAAATAGGACTTGTTCGTTGGCAATCATTTGCGTGTCTGTGCATCTTATTACTCCTGCTCAAAACAAGACTGGGGCATATTTTTAGGACAACTAGAGCAGCAAGCAGGACAGGGACACCAGATGGAGATGATGAGTTCATAGAGTGCTCTGGGCTTAGTAATGCGCCCAGCAGACAGTGGCCACTGCCCAAGAGGGCACCGCCAGTGTTGGCAGCGTGATGGCTACTGCTTGCGTTGTTTTCTATTGGGCATTGCCATGCTGTTGCAGCCTAAAGATGGGGAACTGGAAAAGTTGAGTCCCCAGGGAGCTACCGTGGAGAGTGCTGCATACGGTAGCGCAGGCGGCTCCAAGTCGTGTAGAGTGCCGCCGGCGGTATTACATGCAATAGAGTGCTGCGAACGGTTCCAAGACAGGAAGACCGGGGTGTGTGGTCCCATAAAGAATTCCAAGACAAAAAAACTGGGACCTGCGTTCACTGAAAGAATCCCAAGATGAAAAGACTGGAGCATATTTTACCCCTAAAGAATTGTAAGAGGAGAAGACTGGGGTGTACAGCACCGCAAATGATTCCAAGACAAAAAGAGGGGGAATACAGTACCTCCAAAGATTCCAAGACAAAAAAACTGGGGCAACTGGAAGTAACCAAGATGTCTCTCAAGAGGTGAACATAAATGTTTAAAACTGTGGTACTTTGAAAAAAACAGGGGCATACGGTCTTCCAGATAATTCCAAGATGAACCGGGAGTACCCCAAAGGATTCTAAGATGAAAAGACTGCGGTGCACGGTACTGCAAAGAATCCTGAAACAATCCTGAAACAATAACACTGGGGCATACGATTCCCCAAAGACCCCAAAACGAAAAGATTGGGGCATCCATCCCAGAAAACAATTCCAAGACAGACGACTGGGACTTACAGTCCCTGAAATAATTCCATGATGAAAAGACACTTCCAAGATGACAGGATAATTCCAAGATGACACCGCAAACGATTACGACACAAAAAGATTAGGGAGTCCAGCACTGCAAATGATCCCAGGATGGAAAGGCTGGGGCATGCGATCTCTCAAAAGATTCCAGGATGAAAAGCCTGGGGCATATAGCCCTGCAAATAAGTCCAAGACAAAAAGACTGGGCATAGGGTCTCTGGAAAGATTCCAAGATGGGAAAGACTGGGGCATAATACAGTGTCCCCAAAGATTTGAAGAGTACAGCCCTGCAAGTGATCCCAAGATGGAAACACTGGGGCACACGGTCCCCTAAAGAATTCCAAGATAAAAGAACTGGGGCGTATGACACTACAAATGATTCCAAGACGAAAAGGCTAGGGAATGGCTAGGCACAGTGGCTCACGCCTGTAATCCCAGGACTTTGGGAGGCCTAGGCGGGCGGAACACGAGGTCAGGAGATGGAGACCATCCTGGCTAACACGATGAAACCCCATCTCTACTAAAAATACAAAAAATTAGCCGGGCATGGTAGCAGTTGCCTGTAGTTCTAGCTACTCAGGAGGCTGAGGCAGAAGAATCGCTTGAACCCGGGAGGCGGAGGTTGCAGTGAGCCGAGATTACGCCACTGCACTCCAGCCTGGGCGACAGAGCCAGACTCCATTAAAAAAAAAAAAAAAAAAAAGACTAGGGAGTAAAACACTGCAAATGATTCCAAGATAAAAAGACTGGAGTATACGGTTCCCTGAAAAATTCCAAGATGAAAAGACTGGGGTATATAGTCCCCCAAATAATTCCAAGAGAAGAAAACTAGGAAATACCGCACTGCAAACGATTCCAAAATTAAAAGACTGGGGTGTATGACACTGCAAATGATTCTAAGAAAGAAAGACTGGGGCATACTGTCTCCCAAAAGATTCCAAGATGAAAAGACTGGGGTGTACAATGTCACAAAGAATTCTAAGACAAAAAGATTGGGGCATACGGACTCCCAAAAGATTCGTAGATTAAAAGACTGGGGTGTATAGTCCCCCCAAAGAGTTCCAAAATGAAAAGATTGGGGCAGATGGCACTGCAAACAATTCCAAGACAAAAAGATTGGGATATACAATCTCACAAAAGATTCCGAGATGAAAAAACTGGTGAATACAGTTGCCAAAGAATTCCAAAAGGAAAAGACTGGGGCATAAGCTGCCCCTAAAGATTCCAAGGCAAAAAGTCTGGGGCGTATGGCACTACAAAAGATTCCAAGATGAAAAGACTGGAACATAGCGTTTCCCAAAAGATTTCATGATGAAAACATTGGGGTGTACAGTCCACCAAATAATTCCAAGATAAAAAGACTAGCGCATACAACACTGCAAATGACTCCAAGACAAAAGACTGGGGCATTTGATATCCCAAAATATTCCAAGGTGAAATAACTAGGGCATAGGGCATTGCAAGCGATTCCAAGCCATAAAAACTGGAGCATACAATCTCCCAAAACATTCCAAGATGGAAAGACTGGTGAATACAGTATCCCAAATAATCCCACAACAAAAAGACTGGGGCATACGGTCTCCCAAAAGATTCCAAGATGAAAAACGGGTGCATACTATCCCGCAAAGAATTCCAAGACTAAAAGACCAAGGGTACAGTATCCCAAAGGTTTTCAAGACGAAAAGATTGGGGTGTACAGCACTGCAAACAATGCCAAGACAAAAGCACTAGGGCAATACGGTCCGCTAAAGGATTCCAAGATGAAAAGATTGGGAGTACAGTTCCCCAGAGAATTTCAAGACGAAAAATCAGGGAGTACGGTACTGCAAACAATTGCAAGACAAACAGACCGGGACAGTCGAGCGCCGTGGCTCACGCCTGTAATCCCAGCACTTTGGGAGGCCGAGGCGGGCGGATCACGAGGTCAGGAGATGGAAACCATCCTGGCCAACATGGTGAAACCACATCTCTACTAAAAATACAAAAATTAGCCGGGCATAGTGGCGCGTGCCTGTAATCCCAGCTACTCGGGAAGCTGAGGCAGGAGAATCGCTTGAACCCGGGAGGCGGAGGTTGCGGTGAGCCGAGATCGCGCCACTGCACTCCAGCCTGGCGAGAGCGAAACCCCGTCTCAAACAACAACAACAACAACAACAACAACAACAACAAAACAAAAGAAACCCGGAGCATACGGTCTCCCAAATGATTCCAAAACAAAATAACTCGGGCGTATGGCCTCCAAAGAATCCCAAGATGAAAACCTAGGGCATCCGGCACCACTAAAGATCCCAAGACAGGCCGGGCGCGGTGGCTCACGCCTGTAATTCCAGCACTTTGGAAGGCCGAGGCGGGTGGATAACTTGAGGTCAGGAATTTGAGACCAGCCTGACCAATATGATGAAACCCCGTCTCTACTAAAAATGCAAAAATTAGCCGGGCATGGTGGCGTGCGCCTGTAATCCCAGCTACGCGGAAGGCTGAGGCTGAAGAGTCGCTTGATCCCAGGAGGCGGAAGTTGCAGTGAGCCGAGATCGCGCCATTGCATTCCAACCCGGGCAACAAGAACGAAACTCCGTCTCAAAAAAAAAAAAAAAAAAATCCAAGACAAAAAGACTGAGGCGTATGGTATAGCAAATGATTCCAAGATGAGGAGTGAGGCATAGTGTACTACAAAGAGTCAAACGTGAGTAGAGTGCAGCACAAGGTATGACACACAATAGAGTGCCGAAAAGCGAACACCAACAGTTCCGAGATGCTTAGAGTGCCGCCTACTGTCTCACATAGACATCCAGACCCCAGGCCGTGCTCGGCGGCTCCCGCCTGGAATCCCAGCACTTCCAAGAGGCCGAGTGGGAGGATCGCTCGAGTCCAGGTGTTTGAGACCAGCATGGGCAACAAAGCGAGACCCCGTCTCTCCAAAAAAAAAAAAAAAGGAAATTAGCTAGGCATGGTGGTGCGTGCCTTTAATCCTAGCAACTCGAGGATGAGGCAGGAGGATCACTCGAGCCCAAGAGCTCGAGGTTACAGCGAGCTATGATTGCACCACTGCACTCCAGCCTGGGTGACGCTGTCTCAAAATAAAATAAAATAAAAGCCCGCGGGGCAGGGTGGCCCATGCCTGTAATCCCAGCATTTGGGAGGCTGAGGCAGGAAGAGCACTTGAACCCAGGCGTTTGAGACTCACCTGGGCAACATGGCAAGACTTCATCTCTACAAAAAGTCCAAAATTAACTGGGCATGGTAGTGTGCGCCTGTAGTCCCAGCTACTTAGAAGTCTAAGGTGAGGGGATTGCTTGAGCCAGGGAGGTCGAGGCTTCAGTGAGCAGTGATTGCGCCACTGCACTGCAGCCTGGGTGACAGAGCGAGACCCTATCTCAAAAAAAAAAAAAAAAAAATCCCACCTAGAGACAGCATAGAACCTCTGTGCACTTTCCTATGTAGCTTGTCTTATGCATCACTCCCATCTGGCTGCCTCTGAGTTCTAGCCTTTGTAATAAACTGCAAATATAGGGAGTTAACTATTTTCCTGAGTTCTCCAAGCTGACCTAGTAAATGAACGAATGTGAGAAGCAGTCATAGGAACCCTGGATTCCTGTTGGCTATAAGAACAGGTTACAACCCGGCATCTGAAATGGGGGCAGTCTTGACAGAGCCCTTGACCTGTGGTTTCTGTACTATCACCAGATAGAGATAGAGTCAGAATTAAGTTGATTCGTAGGACACTACTTGGTGTCCGTAGAGACCTGGAAAATTGTTTGCTGTAGGAAAAACTGAATCTTGTGGCAGAATTATTAAGAATACCGTGAAAGTATAGAAAAAAAGTCTGTGGCCTGGCACGATGGCTCACACCTGTAATCCCAACACTTTTCGAGGCTGAGGCAGGCAGATCGCTTGAGGTCAGGTGTTCGAGACCAGCCTGGCCAACATGGCAAAACCCCATCTCTACTACAAATAGAAACATTAGCCAGGCATGATGGCACACATCTATAATCCCAGCTACTTGGGAGGTTGACGCACAATAACTGCTTGAACCAGGGAGGCAGAGTTTGCAGGGAGCCCGGATTGTACCACTGCACTCCAACCTGAGCCACAGAGCAAGGCTCTGTCTCAAAAAAAAAAAAAAAAAAAAAAAAAGTTTGTGCCATCATATACACAGTCTCTGGCATATAGTAATCTATTACTATAATTTCCTTTTCTAGCTCCAGTCCCCTCCAATTCCCTATCTTCCCTCTATTTCTAGTGTCCTTCTAGTTTCTATTTTCTTATTCTCAGCCCAACATAGATACTCCAAATATAATACACTGATCACAGGCACGAGAAAAATTTTTTAGCACAATCAGTTCTCATTTCTTTATCTGTGATCTGGGGAAGAAACCCATGAGTAAATCATTCTAGGTTTGCTGTACAAAGGACACAAGATAATGCATGTAAGTGCCTAGCATAGTGTCGGGCTCATAGGAAAAGCTATGCAATAGTAAAAGTGCACAATATCATTGTAATAACCTTACATGATTAATCCTTTTATTAGAATGTATTATGAAATATTTCAAACAACATGACTTTGTTGAAACTTAGCAATTTCTTTTTCTTTCTTTCTTTTTTTTTTCTTTTTTTTTGAGACAGAGTTTCGCTCTTGTTGCCCAGGCCGGAGTGCAATGGCACCATCTCGGCTCACCGCAACTTCCACCTCCCAGGTTCAAGCAATTCTCCTGCCTCAGCCTCCTGAGTAGCTGGGAGACATGCGCCACCACTCCCAGCTAATTTTGTATTTTTAGTAGAGACGGGGTTTCTCCACGTTGGTCAGGCTGGTCTCAAACTCCCAACCTCAGGTGATCCGCCCGCCTCGCCCTCCCAAAGTGCTGCGATTACAGGCGTGAGCCACCGTGCCCAGCGAAACTTAGCAATTTCTTGGGCTTCTAGTAATTTAGTGATCAATGGCTCCAATCAGAGAGTTCATTTGATGATATTATTTTAGATTTATGTTGAGAGAACTGTGAGCAACAAAATAATGGTTTCTTGCTGTTACAGTAAAGCTACACTGTGCTCATATTCCTTCCTTGACAAGTGGGACGTGCTGATCCTGTGATAATTTTCTATTACAGGAGTTAATTTATTTTGCAGCAAATAATTTGTGGAGATGAGTTCATTTCCTGTGATGAATATCAGTACAACATAACCAGGTTACTTTCTATGATCTCACTGAGCTGCTATAATCCAACTGGCTAAAGAACTCATCAACTGTATACCTCAGCAAGAAAGAAACCCAGCTTTTCCAATGAAATTCTGTTGGGACACTCTCTTAAGTTTGATGAATACGTTATTTACTGATTGCTTGAGAAAAACATAAAAAGGAAGAGATGTGCACGCTGTAGGAAATTACTGAAGAGCAACCCAATCAATATGAGCAGATTCCACTTGCAATACCTAGAAGACAGCCTCTTTTAAAAAATCAAGCTTTATTTATTTAAGGCTGAAACAAATGAGTGTGCATATTCCTGTGAATGAACTCTCTGATTGGAGCCATTGATCACTAAATTACTAGAAGCCCAAGAAATTGCTAAATATTTGAATGAAAAGGTAAAATGGCTGAATACTTGCTACAATCATTTTTTTTCCTCTCTGTTTTTAATACATTTCTGAGGAAATCTCAAAATGCCACTTTTATACAATGTTTGGGGTATTATAATCCCTCCTACAAGATAAGCTGTTTTCAGTGTGTGCTGAAATTCAGCCCTTCCCATCCAACCTCCAAAAATCCAAAAGGAAGACCGTGGAGAAACACTGTATTTATATATGAAGTATCATTCCAGAGCAAGGAGCCCCTCCCAGACAAGAAAGGAAGAACCATTTCATTTTACTATCTTCTAAAATTTTCCCAGCTTCTTTAGTGCATATAAAGAACCATAAATAAGTATACATGTATATGTGTGTTAATAATGATAAAATCATTCCAGAGGCAGATGATTTTACTTTGTATAATGTTAAAGAAATGAAAGTCCCACTGGGGCAGAATGACAGATAGAAAGGCCATGTTTAATGTTATCAATATAGTTGGGTGATAGAATAAATAATTTATATCAACATGACATTTTCCATATGGTAACCAAAAATTTATTTGACTAAGCTTTTATCTCCTGAACTTGCTGGCGGCTTTGGAATTAAAGAGAAAATCAGCCGGGCGCGGTGGCTCACTCCTGTAATCCCAGCACTTTGGGAGGCCAAGGTTGGGGGTGTGGATCACAAGGTCAGGAGTTCAAGACCAGCCTGGCCAAGATGGTGAAACCCTGTCTCTACTAAAAAATACAAAAATTAGCTGGGCGTGGTGGTGGGCGCCTGTAATCCCAGCTACTTGGGAGGCTGAGGCAGGAGAATGGCTTGAACCCGGGAGGCGGAGGTTGTACTGAGCCGAGATTGCACCATTGAGCTTTAGCCTGGGCGACAGAGCAAGACTCTGTCTCAAAAAAAAAAAAAAAAAAAAAAAGAGAGAGAAAATCGCCATCTCTTCTAAAGGGTAAGTGGTATTTTTAGATATTACTTCCCTAAATGAACTCTTCCCTGCCTCCACAAACCTATGCCCCAGCCTAAATCAGGGCCCCTGCTCTAAACTTCTCACTTAGAGCAACTATTATTATGTATGGGGAGGCTTATTTCATGAATGTCTGTCTCCGCCACCAGCCTGTGGTTTTGCTTACCTTCATACTCCCAGAGCCTAGCACAGTGCCTGGCAAACAGTAAGGCTCAATAGTATTTATTGAAGGAAAGACTATTCAGTAAGTTTGGATAAAGGCATTCATGTGCCTGGGCATCTTGGCAATAACTACTTTGTGTGAGAACACAAACGTGAACTGGAGAAAAGAATTTAAGTCTTAATTATCATCAAATCTGTTAAATCTATTAGTTCCTGTTTCAGTTCCTCTTTTCTTTTTTTTTTTTTTTTTTGAGATGGAGTCTCACTCTGTCACCCAGGCTGGAGTGCAGTGGCGCGATCTCGGCTCACTGCAAGCTCTGCCTCCTGGGTTCATGCCATTCTCCTGTCTCAGCCTCCCGAGTAGCTGGGAGTACAGGCACCTGCCAACTGCCCGCCACCACGCCTGGCTAATTTTTTTGTATTTTTAGTAGAGACGGGGTTTCACTGTGTTAGCCAGGATGGTCTTGATCCCCTGATCTCATGATTCACCTGCCTCGGCCTCCCAAAATGCTGGGATTACAGGCCTGAGCTGGATTACAGGCCTGAGCCACAGCGCCCAGCCCTTTTTTTTTTTTTTTTTTTAATCAAAAGCGTTAAAAGAATGTTGAGTACCTAGAAAAGCCAGCCCTACTCCTGAGAGGTATGTTCAATCTGTTCAGTCACTTCCTTAGACCAGCACTTTTGATTGATAACAGGTCTCATTTCCAGGAAAAGATGATGAGATTTTTCTCTAAACTACTACGAGGAGTTCACTATAGTTCACTAGAAACCATTGTCACTGTCATGTGTTGCTTATCATTAAAACCAGTTGACCTAACTCCACTCAAAGGAAGCAAGTACCAACCACATCTAATTATGTAAATAGCACTTAACACATACAGTAATACTCAGCATTTCCTGAGTACTTGTTAAGTACAGTACAATGCTTAGCAACTTCATGTGCATTGTCACATTTAACTCTCACAAGAATCCTGGGAGGTACTGTTATTATTTCCACAAGGCTAAGAGAGCTTTGGCACTTAGCAAAAGTGGTGAAGACCAGACTAAACATCTGGGTTTGTCTGACCTCAGGGCCTTCCTTCTTAACCCCTGTACACACAGTCTCTCTGCGTAATCATCTGTTAAGGTGTTCATCTCCCTTACTAAACTGAGAAGGTCAAGGGCAAGACATATATTTTACTCATCCTTGTATCTCAGCAAGGAGCAGAGTGCTGGAAACATAATAGGTGCTCAGTGAATGTCTAGTGAATGAGGAAGGAAGTGCTTTCTCAATCATCAAAATGATGCTATGTTTAGCAGGGTTTTAATGTTAAATATACTGAACTATACTATGTATAGAAATAAAATATGAAATAAGACAAATTGTATGTAATAAGTCAAATATTACATATATAAATATATATAGCTCTTCTTGAGTTATTTTTTTATTTTTTTGAGACAGGGTCTCACTCTGTCGTCCAGGCTGAGTGTAGTGGCACGATCACAGCTCACTGTAGCCTCAACCTCCTGGGCTCAAGTGATCCTCCCACTTTAGCCTCCCAAGTAGCTAGGACTACAGGCACACACCACCATACCTGGATAGGTTCTGATTTTTTGGAGAGACGAGGTCTCGCTATATTGTCAAGGCTAGCCTTGAACTTCTGGATGTGAGCAATCCTCCTGCCTTGGCCTCGCAAATTGCTGGGCTTACAGGCATGCCATCGCACCTGGTATATATAACTATTTTTATTAAATTAATCCATGTTTTATGTCAAAGCATAAAACACTGCCAGTTTTTTAGGTCAAAAATGGTCAAGATCAAATACCAGCACTTTTACATGACACAAGCTAATTTTTTTTAAAAGCTCTGTCAACTCTCAGTTATATAATTAAGTAAAATTCTCCAGTGCCAGATTTTTCCACTCAACTAGAGGTTTGTCATTATAAACTATTAAAGAGAAAGTTTCATAAAAAATTAAGGATATCATATCTATAAACACGTTCTTCCAGGTTGAATAATCTAACTTTCATCCAACTTTGTGTTTTATTATTTTTCATGCCATTAGGGACAATTTGGTACTAACGAAAATTCAAGCAGGCACATATATATTACACATGGCTTGGATTCTCCATCTTTTTCGCTGCCAGATTGCCTATCTCCTTTCAAACTCCTTCTCAATGAAGTCTTTTCTTTTTTAGATTAACTCCACCTTTATCCCATGCCCTAACCCACCCCCAGTATTCCTCAAGCACTTTCATAATGATGATAGTTCACATGTTTATAGTGATCACCTTTTGTTGAATACTGCTCTCTATTATATCCAATTATGTAAACCATTTGAAATGGAGGAACTATACCCAACTCATTCAGTTATTATACTAGGTGACTGACTGGTTGAGTTGGAAGATTAATTGTTTTTCTTTTTTTGTGTAAAAACAAACATAAAATTAGCACTTCAGAGAGTGACCCTGGATGACATTTTAAACACATGTGAGCTCTGCTTTGCTTCTACACGATACCTGAGGGAGCACTATGACCTCTCCTTATTGAATTCCTTATGCGCTAAACTTTAAACAGATTACTTTCTTGGGCCAGGCACAGTGGCTCATACCTGTAATCCCAGTGCTTTGAGAGGCCAAAGCAGGATGATGGCTTTGGGCCAGGAGCTTAAGACCAGCCTGGGCAACATAGTGAAACCCTGTCTCTATAGAAACATAGCTGGGCATGGCGGCATGTGCCTGTAGTCCAAGCTACTCAGGAGGCTGAGGCTAGGGGATTGCTTGAGCCCAAGAATTCAAGCTGCAGTGAGCCAAGGTCACACTACTGCACTCCAGCCTGGGTGGCAGAGCAAGACCCTGTCTTCATTTCACCTTACTCGAAACTTTGTCATCTAGGGATTGCCAGTGATACCAACAAGGCCTCCTGTTTTTTGGTGTTCCAAGAATACATACTTAATCCACTGGTGGGCCTCTGTGGAATTTTAAAACTCCACTCAATGCAAAGTCCACTTGGGAACTTCCTGGTCCTAGTTGAGTTGAACACAGTTGTATTTATCTGGCCTGGTTAAATTCTGAAATCCTACACGTAGATCAGCAACACTGGCATTACTGGTTTTAAGAATTAAAGCAAGAGCCTTCATTGCTGATCTGAGTTAGATGTGGATTTCAAAGAGGATAGTAATCGACAGTGTTGTTGAGAATAGCACAGTGAAAAATGTAAAGGTCTACGCAAATATATTTTGCTTGTAACCTGACATTTTCCCTGTTCCCAGTGTGTACAAATGAGGTAGCATTTAGAATTGTAACTCAGGATTGGGGTGTCCTCACTGGCTGGTCCATTGCCCACTGTGTTTGCCCAATAAGTATATCACACTTTCTTATTTGTGAACTGAGATTAGAGGTGACTTCAAGTGACAATATGTTGTGATTCAATAACATCCTTCTAAAAACATGATGTTGACTACTTCAGAATTAATATTAGAACACTTGGAAACATTTCATTCAATAGCTGTGATGGTATTACTTTTTTTTTCTGGAGACGGAGTCTCGCTCTGTCACCCAGGCTGGAGTGCAATGGCTCGGCTCACTGCAACCTCCGCCTCCTGGGTTCAAGCAATTCTCCTGCCTCAGCCTCCTGAGTAGCTGGGATTACAGGCACCTGCCACCACGTCCAGCTAATTTTTGTATTTTTATTAGAGAGGGGGTTTCACTATGTTGGTCAGGCTGGTCTCAAACACCTAACCTCAGGTGATCTACCCACCTCAGCCTCCCAAAGTGCTGGGATTACAGGCATGAGCCACTGTACCCAGCCAGAATTACTTTTTTTTTTTTGAGACGGAGTTTTACCCTTATTGCCCAAGCCAGAGTACAATGGTGCGATCTCAGCTCACTGCAACCTCCGCCTCCCGGGTTCAAGCGATTCTCCTGCCTCAGCCTCCCAAGTAGCTGGGATTACAGGCACGCACCACCACATCTGGCTAATTTTTTTGTATTTTTAGTAGAAACGGGTTTTCACCACGTTAGCCAGGCTGGTCTCAAACTCCTAACCTCAGGTGATCCACCCACCTTGGCCTCCCAAAGTGCTGGGATTACAGGCATGAGCCACAGCGCCCGGCCCGGAATTACTACTTTTAAAAATCAAAAGTAACCTTAAGTTGTTTTCATCACCCCTATTTTCGTCCTGCATTACTGTGCCTTCTTTCAGGAAGAAACTAGCCTACAGTATAGTCAGCATATTTTGTTGTCCTACTGACTTGTGAGCTCATGTTCCCAACCATTTGCCAGGTTTAGTTTGTAAGAAGGATGACGAGGAGAAGGTTATAAATAATTGGTTCTGTCCCTGGCTGAAAAGCCATCTGTTTCCCATTTGTGGTTTGGGGTAATTTACTATCTCCAGCGTCCTACCTTTTAGATTAGGTAGAAAGAGAAAGTCCATTCTCAGATCCATTTTTTATAAAGTTAACACCATAACAACAGCTTAGATAAGCTCACTTTACATCCAGTTGTAGTTTAAGCTTCACAATACCCTGGTGTCACTGATTTTGTTGAATTGTATTTGGGTAACAGGTATGGGAAGGCATTGCTAAATTTTATGCAGAATTTGTGCCTTTGAGAAATAGATATTTGCTATTGGTTTATGGTAAGTAATATAAAATATAAAAGTTCTTTTGTTCATGTAAGTTGTGAGCTTATGTGTGATTTTTAACTTTTTTTTTTTGAGATGCAGTTTCACTCTTGTGAAACTGGAGACTGGAGTGCAATAGCGTGATCTTGGCTCACCACAACCTCTGCCTCCTGGGTTCAAGCGATTCTCCTGCCTCAGCCTCCCAAGTAGCTGGGATTACAGGCATGTGCCACCACACCTGGCTAATTTTGTATTTTCAGTAGAGACAGGGTTTCTCCATGTTGGTCAGGCTGGTCTCGAACTCCCGACCTCAGGTGATCCGCCCACCTCAGCCTCCCAAAGTGCTGGGATTACAGGTGTGAGCCACCGCGTCCAGCTGATTTTTAACATTTTAAAATTTTTAAATAATTTTAGAATGCTCCGATCTGTGTTTAATTTCTTAAGGATATTGTGAAGTTACTTATATATTAAGCCTAAACAACTGTTGGAACAAAATACTGTTTCTGCTAGAAAAACTTGTCAATGTTCTAATGATGGGGTCCTGTTCTCCAATATTTGTCTACTGTTTTAAAAACACAGCAAAGAAAAAAAGAAGGAAGGTAGGCAGGCAGGCAGGCAGGGAGAAAGAGAAAAAGAGAAGAAAAAAGAGAAAGAAAAAGACTACATGAAAAGAAGGATGATAGAAATATAATAAAATAAAACTCAGCCTTAGTAAGTCACAAAAGAGATGCTTAATGGAAAAAAAATAAAAAGCAAACCTAGTACTTGCCAGATATTTTCTAAATATTATTTAGTAATGCATACAACAAACCATAAAATGAAAATTATTATTACTATTTTAACTGTGAGTAAATTGAAACTCAGAAAGTTAAGTAGCTAACTCCAGGTCACAAAGAGAGAAAGACACTGGGTAGGAGTCCAGCTTCAGGTGTAAATGACTTCAAAGCTGCCCTACTCTGTGTACCTCAATTAAAGATGACTCAACTCAAGCTTGGGACTAGTGGTGACTCCCAACGTGGAAGGCTGGATGCTTTACTTACATAGCAGAACCCTCCATTTGAGCTACATCTGTCCACTTCTGCTCTGATTCATCCATGCCTGTGCACATCTGGAAGGCCTTGGAGCAGTTCCCGCCAGAAATCTGTTTGCATGAGTCAATGAGGAGCCTCCTGAGAGAAAATTGATCCTAAGGGAGAAAACAGTAGGGACGTTAACATTTGTCCAATTACAAAGTCCTCAGAGTGAAGGAAGGAGCAGAGGAAACTGGTTTTAAACAGTAAGGGGCAAGGCTACATATCAATGCTGGAAGATGCTGGTACACATGCAGCCCAGCTTTCCTATCGTCTCTCTAACAGGGATGTGGGAGGGCAGCAGTCCCCCAATCCCCAAGACGGACCACAGACCAAAGCATTGCTCTGACCCTAGGAAAGGGCCTGTTTATGGGTGACAGGAAGGTTCAGATCCTAGTGGAGGAACCGGCAGTAGTGCCTGGAATAGAGCCCGTATCCCAGGCATGGAGGAACAAGAGGAAGTAGTTGCTGGAGGAGGGTTAGAAGTGCTGGACAGAGGCCGGACACAGTGGCTCACGCCTGTAATCCCAGCACTTTGCGAGGCTGGGGCAGGTGGATCACTTGAGGCCAGGAGTTCGAGACCAGCCTGGCCAACATGGTGAAACCCCGTCTCTACTAAAAATACAAAAATTAGCCGGGCGTGGTGATGGGTGCCTGTAATCCCAGCTACTCGGGAGGCTGAGGCAGGAGAATTGCTTGAACCCGGGAGGTGGAGGTTACAGTAAGCTGAGATGGCACCACTGCACTCCAGCCTGGGTGACAGAGTGAGACCCTGTCTCAAAAAAAAAAAAAAAAAAAAGGTGCTGGGCAGAAATGGTGGCTCTCAGAGAATATAGCCCAGAGTAGGAAAGGGAGCAAATGGCTAAAGCCATCTTTTAATTAGCCAGTTTGGTGTTAAGGAAATGTAAGCCACCCCTAGTGAGTCCATGAAATGGATCCAGTCTTCTGCTCCACTGGGAGTAGGGGCCAGTAACATCCACACAAAATGCATACATTATCTCATTTAATGCTTACTGCAACCTAATAAAGTCTCAGTGTTGCTACCTCCAATTTATAGTTATTTTTAAAAGAAATGAGGTTCAAAAAGGATTAACAACTTTCTAGACTCACAAAAATAAGTAGTTGTGTTAATAAGAGGTTATGTCAGCAACTTGGCAGTATAAAAAACCCTGAATTATCCTTCCCCCCTCCCCTCCACATACTGATTCAGCAAAAATTCATTGACAATCCCTTTGCAAAAGATCAGAAACTACCTGAAAGGCTCCTGCACCCCCAGAAAATGCTACATCAGACTCACTAAAGCCAGTAAGGAGACTAGGGACACTCTCTCACTGGAGACCCCGCCCCTAACCCCGTGCTGTATGACCATGAGAAGATCCCCTCACTCCCAAGCTTCCACCAGAGGAGGGGAGAGGTTGGTCTTTGTGTCCAGCACCCCAACTCTTGTGAGAGGACTTCCCCAAAAACTAGCTTTTATTTTGCCAGTCCTGGAAGTCTCATGATCAGTTACGGTTTGGATACCGAGGGGAGAATGGAGGTGGAGTCTCTGGCTGATAGGTGCCATTGGCCCTTCCCCTTGCACAGCACGGAGCTTGTGGATTAAAAAACGTCCAGTTCTCAGCTCCCAGGGGAGAGAGGGTTGGCCCAGCAGCCCCGCTTATCAAAAAGAAAAAGATAAAAAGTGTTGACAAGGGTGTGGAACTCCTGTACACTGTTGGTAGGAATGCAAAATGATGCAGCCACTATAGAAAACAGTTTGGAGTTTCCACAAAAAATTAAAAATAGAACTACCATGTGATCTAGCAATCCCACTTGTGGGTACATATCCAAAAGAATTGAAATCAGGATCCTAAAGAGATATCTGTACCCCTGTGTTCATTGCACCATTATTCACAATAGCCAAGATGGCTATGGAAACAAACTAAATATCCATTGAAGGATGAGTGAATAAAGAGAATGTGGGACCAGGTGCGGTGGTTCACGCCTGTAATCCCAGCACTTTGGGAGGCTGGGGTGGGTGGATCACCTGAGGACAGGAGTTCGAGGCCAGCCTGGCCAACATGGTGAAACCCTGTCTCTACTAAAAATGCAAAAATTAGCCAGGCGTGGTGGCATGCAACTGGAGTCCCAGCTACTAGGGAGGCTGAGGCAGGAGAATCACTGGAGCCTGGGAGGCAGAGGTTGCAGTGAGCCGAGGTCATGCTACTGCACTCCAGCCTGGGTGACAGAGCGAGACTCCATCTCAAAAAAATGTTTTTGACATGTTTAAATGGTTGTTTAAAAAAAACAAAAACAAATAGCAACAAAAAACAGAAGACTATGTCACAGAGACTGTATATCAGATCAGTGGCCTGTCAGGAACCAGGCTGCATGGCAGGAGGCAAGTGGCAGGTGAGAGAGCATTACCGCCTGAGCTCCGTCTCCTGCCAGATCTATTAGATTCTCATAGGAGTACAAACTCTGTTGTGAACTGCACATACAAGGGATCTAGGTTGTGCACTCCTTATGAGAATCTAATGCCTGATGATCTGAGGTGGAACTGTTTCACCCTGAAACCATCTGCCCCATACCCTCATCCAAGGAAAAATTGTCTTTCACGAAACCAGTCCCTGGTGCCAAAAAGGTTGGGGACCACTGCTATATGTAGTCCACAAAGCCTAAAATCTTTACTATCTGGCCCTTTGCAGAAAGTTTCCTGACCCCTGTTAGATCTTTATGACCTGACATGGAAAGATTTCTAAGCAAAGTTATGGACTAGTATTAGCATATTTATGCTTTTAAAAATTTTTAGATATGTGTATGTACCTCTATGTACATATACAGGCACAGACAAAAGATTGAATCAATAGCCAGTAAACTGCTGTCAGTGACTCCCACTAGGAAGCGATGTGGGAACTAAGTGGGTCGGGATATTTACTTTTTACTCTACAGATTTGTTCTGTTCTTGTCTTCTACAAAGAGAATATATTTATGTATTACTTTTTTGTTTTGTTTGTTATTGTTGTTTTTGTTTTGAGACAGGTTCTCATTCTGTCACCCAGGCTGGAGTGCAATGGCACCATCACAGCTCACTGCAGCGTTGACCTCCTGGGCTCAAGCAATCCTTCCACCTCAACCTCCCGAGTAGTTGGGACTACAGACGTGCACCACCATGCCTGGCTAATTTTCATATTTTGCTTGTTTGTTTGTTTGTTTTTGTTTGAGACGGAGTTTCACTCTGTCGCCCAGGCTGGAGTGCAGTGGCATGATCTTGGCTCACTGCAACCTCTGCCTCCCAGGTTTAAGCAACTCTCCTGTCTCAGCCTCCCGAGTAGCTGGGACTATAGGCGCATGCCACCACTCCTGGCTAATTTTTGTATTTTTAGTAGAAATCGGGTTTCACCATATTGGTCAAGCTGGTCTTGAACTCCTGACCTCAAGTGATCCACCCACCTCCGCCTCCCAAAGTGCTGGGATTACAGGCGTGAGCCACCACACCTGGCCTTAATTTTTGTATTTTTTATAGAGACAGCATCTTGCTATGGTGCCCAGGCTGGTCTCGAACCCCTGGGCTCAAGCAATCCTCCCACCTCTGCCACCCAAAGTGCTGGGATTACAAGCATGAGCTACCACACCTGGCCTATGTATTACTTCTATAATTAAAAAATAGTAAAAAGGTGCCCGGGAGGTGATGGCCACCCCCCAACAGTGTCTGGGCTCTCCTGGCAGGTGTGATGCTTCAGTACATCTGTGGTCAGACCATTGTCAAGCTTGTGAGGCCTCCTGTTTAGGTACACAGTATGGAAGGTCGCTATGCCACGGCTCTTTATTCTGCTGCATTGAAACAGAATAAGCTGGAGCAAGTAGAAAAGGAGCTGTTGAGAATAGCACAAATCCTAAAGGAACCCAAAGTGGCTGCTTCTATTTTGAATCCCTGTGTGAAGTGTTCCATTAAAGTGAAAAGCCTAAATGACATCACAGCCAAAGAGACATTCTCTCTCCAACCCTGATCAATTTGCTTGCTCAATATGGTCGCTTAAGCAATACCCAAGGAGTTGTTTCTTCTTTTTCTACCATGATGAGTGTCCACCGTGGAGAGGTACCTTGCACAGGGACCACTGCATCTCCTTTAGAGGAAGCCACACTCTCTGAATTAAAAACAGTCCTGAAGAGCTTCCTAAGTCAAAGCCAAGTATTGAAATTGGAGGGTAAGACTGATCCGTCAATCATGGGTGGAATGATTGTGCGTATTTGAGAGAAATATGTTGACATGTCTGTTAAGACCAAGATTCAGAAGCTGAGCAGGGCTATGCGGGAGGTTGTCTAAAAGTATTGGTTTTCTACCATCACTGAAAATTCTTGAACTTGGAGCAACAATAAAAAGCTTCCAGAGCAGAAAAAATAATAATAAAAATACTACTTGAACAAAATAATAAATAATAATCTTTAGCCCTTCAAATTTCTACTTTTCAGCCAGGCATGGTGGCTCACGCCTGTTTTCCCAGCACTCTGGGAGGCTTGAGGTGGATGGATCACTTAAGGTCAGGAGTTCAAGACCAGCCTTGTCAACATGGTGAAATTCTGTCTCTACTAATAATACTTGGATAAAAATTACTAGAATACACACGGCAGATTAACATTCAGTATCTACCTAATCTCTTTCTAGTGTGCTCTCTTATATTGAAGAAGATGAAAGATTAAAGAAAAAAAATTCTACATATTTCAGACTCCCTTGCAGCTAGGGCTCTGGGTGTGATTTAGGTTTCTTAAATCAGATTATGAGGTAAGAGCCCTCCTTTTTTGTTGTTTCTACATTTACACTTTAAAAATGGTCACAAAGAGGCTGGGCATGGTGGCTCACCCCTATAATTCCAGCCCTTTGGGAGGCTGAGGCAGATGGATCTCTTAAACCCAGAAGTTCAAGACCAACCTGGGCAACATAGCAAAGCCCTGTCTCTACAAAAAATTAAAGAGTTAGCCAGGCATGGTTGTGCACACTTGTAGTCCCAGCTACTTGGAAGGCTGAAGTTGGAGCCTGGAGTTCAAGGCTGCAGTGAGTTGTGATTGTGCCATTGAACTCCAGCCTGAGTAAAAGAGCAAGACTGTCTCAAAATAATAATTTTTTAAAAATGGTCACAGAGGTGTGTGGTTTCTCTAGGGTAGGATTAGCAGCATTCAGGCACTAGCTCCTCTGTCAAGGAGCAGGCTACAGCAGGTACAGCTCCATTCTAAAGCTGGTCATTGTGGAGACAGGTTTCTACTCATGATGGCTTCCTGATTGGATCAGTGATGGTATGACTTCATGGCCAACAACTGTTACAGCAGCTTCCCCATTCAGCAAATGCCTTCCTGACAAGAGAATATGCAGCAGCTTCCTTGGTGTTCTGATTCTGCAGTGTGGCTTTGAGAATTATTTCTGAATACTCAGCCTAGAATCTTGTTTCTTTAGCCCTTCAAATTTCTACTTTTCGGCCGGGCATGGTGGTTCACGCTTGTAATCCCAGCACTCTGAGAGGCTTCAGGCAGATGGATCACTTGAGGTCAGGAGTTCAAGACCGGCCTTGTCAACATGGTGAAATCCTGTCTCTACTGAAAATACAAAAATTAGCCGGGCATGGTGGTGGGCACCTGTAACCCCAGATATTCAGGAGGCAGAGGCAGGAGAACAGCTTGAACCCAGGAGGCAGAGGTTGCAGTGAGCCCTGATTGTGCCACTATACTCCAGCCTGGGCAACAGAGCGAGACTCCAACTCAAAAAAAAAATCAACTTTTCTACAGCTTGAGTAGATTCTGTTCTCTAAAAGTGAACCCCAATCAACACAGCAACCTAAGGCCTGTAACAGAGAGTTATGAGAGTAAAGAAGGAATTCTAAGGAGGTCACATACATTCTTTCTAATCCTCACAGCAACATAGGAGGTAGGACTCTCATTTTAGAGGAGAGAAAATAAAACACAGGAGATAAAGTTCCTGAATCAGTGTCATATAATTATTAACTAGCAGAACAGGGACTCGAACCTATATCCATCTGAGTATAAAACCCATTTCCATACACACAAAAGCATGTATGTCAACTTGGCAATGCGATCCTCAGGCTCATTATGGAGGTGGTGGTGGTGGGGTTGTTTCTGTTACCATTAAAGTACAAATGCACGCATGTACAGCAACAGGACAGAGGTTAAATGTTGGTAGATTTATGTGACCCAGAGTATTTATCTTTTAAGTATACTCATGGCTTTTAATCTTTGGGGATGGCGGGGGCGGTGATCACAAACCCAACCACTGAGAATCTGATGAAACTACAAATCTTTTCTCCAGAAAAAGTTCACACTCAATTTTAAGGAGTTTGTGTACCCAAGTAAATAATACATTCAATAAATGTTATTGAGCTTCACCGAGTCCTAAGGTTGTAATAATTTGTATCATCTTTTTTATTTTTTGAGACAGAATCTCACTGTTGCCCAAGCTGACGTGCAGTGTCGTGATCACGGCTCACTGCAGCCTCAACCTCCTGGCTCAAGCAATCCTCCCACATCAGCCTCCCAAGTAGCTAGGACCAGAGGTGCATGTGTCACAACACTGGGCTAATTTTTTTATTTTTTGTAGAGACAGGGTTTTGCTATGTGCCCAGGCTGGTCTTGAACTCCTGGGCTCAAGTGATCCACCCAACTCAGCCTCCCAAAGTGCTGGGATCACAGGCGTGAGCCACCACACTTGGCCATTTGCATGATCTTAAAGCAGCTACAAATTTCATTCTTCCAAAGAACTGGTTCACACAATCTTCCTAGTGAACTTTTCTTAACAGATTCATCTGTTCAAATCATTCCCAATTCTAGGCATTATTCAAGGTATCAGAAGCCCTTACCACTGTGTCATTCTCACAGGGTTCCACCCAAGTTCAAATATGACAGAACCTCTAGCCTCACACAGTATCTGCCATCATGTGTTTGCTTTATGGGAAAACATCCCTTTGTGCCTGGTTTGTCCATGAACATATTACTGTGCATTCACTCAGTTAAATTAAACAACTTAAGCCAGGCACAGTGGCTCATGCCTGTAATCCCAGCACTTTGGGAGGCCGAGGCGGGTGGATCACCTGAAGTCAAGTGGATCAGCTGAAGTCAGGAGTTCGAGACCATCCTGGCCAACATGGTGAAACCCCGTCTCTACTAAAAATACAAAAATTAGCTGGGCATGGTTGTGGACCCCTGTAATCCCAGCTACTCAGAGGCTGAGGCAGGAGAGTCACTTGAACCCGGGAGGAGGAGGTTGCAGTGAGGCGAGATCATGCCATTGCACTCCAGCCTGGGCAACAAAGCAAAACTCCATCTGAAAAAAAAAAAAAAAATTAAGCCACTTGATGTAATGCATATTTCCAGGCCACACGAGCCTGGAGGTTAAAAATAATCAAAATAGACATCACCTAAAAGGATAACCTTGATTTCATTCTCATTTATGCTGTAGGAAATCCAACCATCCATCAAATTCCTCCCAAATGGTGCCACTTAGCTCTATTAGGAAGCCACCTTCCATGTACCTCACTCAGCACTTACATCTGGTGCCAGAGCCTCTAAAGCGACCATAATGTTGCAAGACCTGATATTCTCCCTGCTTTTACTCCGTAATCCCTGTGTCCACCACCCGCTCCAACTGCATCCAAGGAGAAACATATCCTGCCACTGGATGGAAGTAAAACTGCATAAAAGCAAGCTTACTGCAGCCATTTCTGCCTTGCAAGAGACCATAGTCCATGCACAATTCATATCAAGGGGCAGAGAAATTTCTTTACTGCTTCCATCTACTGCAAACAGACACCGGTGGAGGCAAGAGGAAAAGGAAGACTGAAATGTCAAAGACACAGCTCCTCTATGTTGCTAAACTGCGTGATACAGAGAGTAGATGGCATGTTGTTTTCACGGAGATATTCATGAGACTTCAGCTATAAGACCAAAGGCCTGAAAAACTAAGAGAGGGCAGAGAATTTAAACTAGTAGCAACTGAAATACAGAGAGTAGGTGTATTGGTTTAGGTTTTACAAAAAGCAGCTGCTAAGGAAGGGCTTAGGTGTAGGCAGGTTGCCGGGAGGTGTTGCTAGGAAACAGAAGTGAGGGGGTGGGTAAAGTGAGAGACAGGAAAAAGAGAGAAGCCATGAAGGATTTTTGTTTTTCTGTGTTTTTGTAAACTAAATTTTATTTTGTTAATTGACAAATAATAATTGTATATATTTATGGGGTACATAGTGATGGTGCAATACATATGTAGAGTGATTAGATTGGGATAATTAGCATATCCATCATCTCAAACATTTATCATTTCTTTGTGTTGGGAACATTCAATATCTTCCTTCTCACTATTGAAATGACATAATATATTATTGTTAATTATAGCCACCCTACAGTGGCATATGTTAATAAGAACACTGCTGGTGCTGGGACTCTCCGCAGAGCTCTGTAGAACATGCTACACAATCTCCCCACTGTGAGACTGGGAAGCTGGGGTATTTATCTACCTACATATGCTCCCCATCAGCTGTGGGTTGGTATTAGAGCATAACCCCCCCTGTCGCAGGCCCGGTGTCTGAGAATGCCCTTAAGCAGTGACGCACTTAAGGCCCTGAGGTGAGGAATAGTCAGTGTGCCTGATAACCAGCCACCAAAATTGACAGGTGACCTCAGAGAGGGCAGATTGCTTTGTGGTGAGATAGACTCTCCAGGGGAGGCTGAGCAGTGCAGTGATGTGATACCATTTCTGGACTCTAAATATTAAATAAAATCTGCCACATGTATAAACACCTTCCATAAGGGGGTCTTTGAAAGAAAGCAGGAAAGGCTGGGTGCGGGGGCTTCTGCCTATAATCCCAGCACTTTGGGAGGCCGAGGCGGGTGGATCACCTGAGGTTAGGAGTTTAAGACCAGCCTGACCAGGGCCGGCCGCAGTGGCTCATGCCTGTAATCCCAGCACTTTGGGAGGCCGAGGCAGGCGGATCACAAGGTCAGGAGATCGAGGCCATCCTGTCTAACACAGTGAAACCCCGTCTCTACTAAAAATACAAAAAATTAGCCGGGCATCATGGCACATGCCTGTAGTCCCAGCTGTTCGGGAGGCTGAGGCAGGAGAATGGCGTGAACCCGGGAGGCGGAGCTTGCAGTGAGCCGAGATCGCGCCACTGCACTCCAGCCTGGGCGACAGAGCAAGACTCGGTCTCAGAAAAAAAAAAAAAAAAAAAAAAAAGACCAGCCTGACCAATATGGTGAAACCCCGTCTCTACTAAAAATACAAAAATTAGCTGGGCATGGTGGTGCACGCCTGTAATCCCAGCTACTTGGGAGGCTGAGACAGAAGAATTGCTTGAACCAGGGAGGCAGAGGTTGCAGTGAGCCAAGATTGTGCCACTGCACTCCAGCGACTGCACTTCAGCTGTTTGACACAGTGAGACTTTCAGAAAGAGAAAGAAAGAAAGAAAGAAAGAGAGAGAGAGAGAGGAAGGAAGGGAGGGAGGGAGGGAAGGAAGGAAGAAGGGGAGAGAAATAATCCTGGGAAAGTGCCTGAATTTCTAATGTGGGTAACTGAAGAAGAGAAAAGCCAAGCCGGCTGAGGGGTGGGGTGAAGAGGCCAGTGGGAGCAGAAGCCAGAGGTGACCCTGGGGATAGCCAAGGGAAACTGAAAAATCAGGGTGCTCTCAGATGAAGCTTCACAGTAAGGTGTCCTGGTCCCCTTTGTGTCTTACTGAGGTTACCAGCAGAGCAACTCTTTCCATTCTCATTTGATGTTTATTGCCGCTCCTTCTCCTTCCTCCAGGACGCAAGAGTGCAGCCCAGCAAGCTGACACAGAGGGCCATGGGAGTGGCAGACATCCATCACAGCACCCTCACAACCCTGCCCTCTCTTGTCCCCAGTACTTGGCTTCTTGCTATCTTTAAACCAACCTGTGAACTTCAATTATTTTTTCCCTTTATGTGGTTCCTTTCCATGAGGCTCTTAATTCAAAAACCCAACCCCCTGGGACACATCAGCCTTCCAGATCATGCCCAAGCAAGTCGGAGTCCTAAGATGAACTGGGCTTAGGTTATCCAGCAGGGATCCCTGCTGTGAAACTGCTGCAAGTGTAGAAGGGATCAGCCCCAGGGCAGTTGGCTAATTACTGCCTCATAGAAATATATCACTATGTCAGCAGTTCTGAGAGCACTCTTAGAGACAGACCCTGTGGTGAGCCAGAAAGAGCTGTTTTTCTGTCCACTGGAAAATATTTCTAAGACAAAGCCTGATCCACCAAAGCATTAGCTAGGATTTTAGGCCATGGGCAGATTAATCACATTCCTGCCCAGTGGGGCTCCACTGAGGGAAACCAGGGAGAGCTGCTAAGTGGGTAACTGCAGTGCCTCAATAAATGCACCAGGATTCAGGCAGGCAACAAATCCCAGATCCTGCCTGAAGATGGGGAAGGAGTTCCAATATCCCACCAGGCTTGGTCCTCAGAGTTTGCAGTCCTAGACTGGGTCAAAGTTTCCAACCATTTTACTTTCCTTACCAGTGTTCTTTGAATACTTACCAAGTCCTCTACAGACTTCCTAAAGTTTGAAGTGTCTCAACCTGCCTCACCCCCCAGCCCCAGCCCCAGCCCCAGCCCCAGCTCTTCTTGCTCTGATTTTAGGGCCCATAGACTGGGCCACCCTCTGCTAGTGCAACCCATTTTGTCAGGGAAGGAAGGGCTGGGTAGCATGATGCTGCCAAAGGGGGATCTTTTTTTAACTTCCATTCTTGTGAAAAGATAAGAAAAAAACCTTCTCTGAAAACACAGAAACCTTCTCTGTGGTCCTACCAGAGAAAACAGATGTAGGTACCATTACTATGAGACCCAGATGGAGAACACACAGTTGGTGGCATTAAATTCTCCCTTGGCCACATTGGTAAGGTGTTATTGCAAGTGTATGTCTGACTGAACGCTACTCCAGAATCCATTAGACATCTTCTGTATTTTATTATGTTAAAATGTATCCCTAAATCAAATGGGCGAAGTTATGCTGCAATAACAAACACTTCCAAAATGTCCGTTGCTTAAAACAATAGAGGTTTATTCTCACTCTCCCTACACATCCATCATACCTTGGCTGGAAACTCTGCTCCAAGTTTACTCACTCTGGGACTCAGGGGAAAAGGAGAAGACATTCTCGAGAATATTGCCTGTCTCTCTGGCACAGGAAAAGAGAGAACATGGTGTTGTAGACCAAATTCTGAAAGTTCAAAAAAAAAGGCAGGCATTATCCCCCTTCCCTCTCTATAGAATCTCTTCACATTAAAAAAAAGTCAGCAAACAAACCTTTCTCAAACCCCTCTAGTTACTATTACTATTATTATTTTTATTAATATCTTTCCAACCTTTTTTTTTCCCCTGAGACGAAGTTTCACTCTTGTTTCCCAGGCTGAAGTGCAATGGCACGATCTCGGCTCACCACAAACTCCACCTCCTGGGTTCAAGAGATTCTCCTGCCTCAGCCTCCTGAGTAGCTAGGATTACAGGCATGTGCCACCACACCCGGCTAATTTTTTGTATCTTTAGTAGAGATGGGGTTTCTCCATGTTGGTCAGACTGTTCTTGAATTCCTGACCTCAGGTGATCCGCCCACTTCAGTCTCCCAAAGTGTTGGGATTACAGGCGTGAGCCACCGCACCCAGCCCTTTCCAGCCTTTTAAAAGTAATTTCTCAGCCAGGCGCGATGACTCACACCTGTAATCCCAACACTTTGGGAGGCCCAGGCTGGCAGATCACCTGATGTCAGGAGTTTGAGACCAGCCTGGCCAACATGGAGAAACCCCGTCTCTATTAAAAATGCAAAAAATTAGCCAGATGTGGTGGCGCATGCCTGTAATCCCAGCTACTCAGGAGGCTGAGACAGAAGAATTGCTTAAACCTGGGAAGTGGAGGTTACAGTGAGCTGAGATCGTGCCACTGCACTGCAGCCTGGGCGATAGAGTGAGACCCCTGTCTCAAAAGAAAAAATAAGTAATCTCTCACTGACTGCACTTGTCCACCCCCTTTCCTCTAACTACTCCCCAAATCATTTGGTCTGCCTTGCTCCTCGACCACCCATCTGTCTGTAGATGCTCTTGTAAAGTCATCAATGACTCACCTACTGCTTAAACCAAGGAATACTTTTCCCATTCTACCGGTCATCTCTGAAACATTTCTGCCTGATGGCCATACCTTTCTTTAAATCTTTTTGTTTAGTATTTTAGGACACCAGCATAATTTAAAGACCCAGATATCATATGATTAATAAGCATTTCAGGATGTATTGCTAACTAACAAACTTTTTAAAACATAATCATCTTTCCATTATCACACCTGACAAAATTAACAAGGGATCCTTTACTTACTTCATCTAATACCCAGTGTGTGTTAAAATTTCCCTGATTGTCTCAAAGGCAGCCAGCCTTCAAACAAGGTCTACACATTTTATCTGGTTATAAAGTCCCTTAAATCTCTTTTATTTTATTAGTCCCTCATCTCTCCTTTCATTCTCATACAATAAATTTGTTGGAGAATCATTTATCCTTTAGAATGTTACAAATTTTAGATGTGGCTGGTTGCTTTCTCATAATGTCATTTAACTCTTCCTCCATCCCCGGCATTTCTGGCAAAATGGTAGTTAGATTTAGAGATTTGATTCTATTTGGTTCAATTTACTTTAGGCAAGAATACTTCATAGGTGATGCTGTGCACTTTCTATTGTATCACATCAAGACGCACGGAATGTCTGGCTGGCCCACATTTAGTGATGTTAAGATCAATCAGTTGGGTTCAGGTAGTAGCCTAATTCTTCATTTGTAAAGTTCCTCCATCAACTTTTAATCTACTTATTTTAGCATCCACTGAAGATGATTGCCTAGATCCATTATATCTTTAGGAGTTGCAAAATGGTGATTTTCTAATCCTTTCATTTTTTTTTCCACCTACAGTTATAAGCTGGATTTTTTATGTAAAGAAAAACTTTCCTTTATTAATAGTTTGGCTATCCTGGGCATAGTATATACAGGAAACACAGGAAAATGCTTAATTCTTTCCTTATTTTCAGGGTAATGACAGTAAATGAGTTATAATGTCCTAATGACCTCCAAATGGTGACCAATTAGTTTTTCCTTCAGTGTCATTATGAACTCATAGATTTTTAATATATTTGATGAGCTGTAGTCATTATTTATCTTGATTTCTGCCCAAAATGTCTCTTCTGAGACCAGAGAAAGGCCCTTCAAGATGGCTCTTTTATGGCCAGGTGCAGTCGCTCACACCTGCAATCCCAGCACTTTGAGAGGCCGAGGCAGGAGGATCACCTGAGGTCAGGAGTTCAAGACCAGCCTGGCCAACATGGTGAAACCCTGTCTCTACCAAAAATACAAAAATTAGCCAGGCGTGGTGGTGCATGCCTGTAGTCCCAGCTACTCAGGAGGCTGAAGCAGGAGAATCACTTGGACACGGGAGGCGGAGGTTGCAGTGAGCCGAGATCACGCCACCACACTCCAGCCTGGGTGACAGAGTGAGACTCCATCTCAAAAAAATAGATGGCTGTTTTATCATTTTGACTTAATTTATAACTTCTTTGTTTTCCAGCTCATATAGGTACTAACCTCATATAGGTAGTGTACATTTCCTATCATTTTTCCAAAGACCTCTGGCAGCTTTGTAAAGAAAATGGATATTTAGAGACTGTAATCTAGGCACAACTGGAGCTCGTCACTTGCTTTTTATTACTTCTAGGTGTTTTGGAGAACAGAGCTAAAATTACATTTTTAAGAGAAAAATATAATTTTGAGTTCATTCTTATACTTCCAATTCAAATTTAAAATTACAATGTTTTAACTTAACCTCCTTGATTCTTTAAATCTTTTTTTATATTTTTTCTTTCTTTTTTTAAATTGTTTTAAATTATTTTATTCATATTTATTTATACATTTCTTTTGGGTTTTGTTACCCATGAATATAAACTTCCTTGATTTTTGTACATTATTTCTCTGCTCTTGTACTGATTACTGAATATCTTCATTCTAAATTATATTTATGTAAGTTTTAATTTCACTTTACTTTTCAATATATCTAGAATATTTTCAGATAATGCCAATATTTCTACTATCAATAAATACTGATTGCAGTTTTGAGTTTCTTTGCCATTCTTTTGTTCTTAAATTATATCTCATAAGGATGTACAGGAAAAATACTGTATTTTAAAGTCACTTGAAATGATTTTTTTCTCTGTATGAATATGCTACCAACTTGACATACAGTTAGGTTCATTAGTTTCAGGTTGTTTTTCATTTTTAAAGACTGCTGTCTTCATTTGATTCTGTTTTATTCATTTAATTAAATAAAAAATATGATTACAAAAACAGAATTATACATTGAGATACATGTTTTTTGGTTTTTGTAGGGACAAGGTCTTGCTCTGTCACTCAGGCTGGAGCACAGTGGCATAGTCATAGCTTATTACAGGCTCAAACTCCTGGGCTCAAGTGATCCTCCCACCTCAGCTTCCCAAGTAGCTGGGATTACAGGCATGAGCCACGATGCCCAGCTCAAGTTACTTTTTAGATACCTTTTGTTGCAAAGGGAATGGATTGCAGATAGGGACAGCTTTCATCCTTATCTTTTTCACCTTTTATTCTACCCTATTTATAGATAACCATTTTAATATAAGTATATACAGATGTGTGTGAGCGCATGTGTATACACACACATATTCACATATAGACACATATGCACACACTTTGTCTTAATCAAACATTAGCATACTATAATACAGTTCTAGACCTTCATCTTTTTTTTGCTAAAATATATCTTGGTGATCACTCTATATCAGTACGCAAAGATTTTCTTTATTTCTCTGTCACCTGCAAAAGACTCCATTGTATAGATATACCATAATCTCTTTGATTTATGTGTGTCTCTTATATATAATGTAGAGCTGAATTAGCCTGTTTTTCACTGTCACAAAAAGATTTCTTTTTGAGACACAGTCTTGCTCTGTCACCCAGGCTGGAATGCAGTGGCACAATCTCGGCTCACTGCAACCTCTGCCTCCTGGGATTAAGCAATCCTCCCACCTCAGCCTCCCAAGTAGCTGGGACTACAGGCATGCACCACTACACCTGGTTAATTTTTGTATTTTTACTAGAGACAGGGTTTCACCATGTTGTCCAGGCTGGTCTCGAACTCCTGACCTCAAGTGATCTGCCTGCCTTGGCCTCCCAAAGTGTTGGGATTACAGGTCACAAAAAAAGATTTATAATTTTAGAATGTGGTTACCAATTCGATACTATAAAACATATCTATGAATGATTGTTGTACAAAATGTTTCCTTCCACTTAAATTAGATCATAGTTTGGATAAGCAGTGCAGAATTCGGGGAAAGCAGTAATCTTACCTTTTGTGTGTTTTACACATCATCTAGGACACTGTGGCTTTACAATAAGATGTTTGTGCACCAAGACTCTCATGACATTGTCAACAATTTTCAGAGAAGCCTTCCTCCTACGACCAGTGAGAATAAATTTAAGATGAGATACACAGTGTCTAGGAGCTGTCTCTTCCATTTTTTCACTCTTTCACAGCTTAACTAAAAATAGCACAATGCTAAAACAGACTAGGGTAATTTAAAAAAATCCTTGGCGGCCGAGCGCCGTGGCTCACACCTGTAATCCCAGCACTTTGGGAGACCAAGGTGGGTGGATCACCTGAGGTCAGGAGTTTGAGACCAGCCTGGCCAACATGGTGAAACCCCGTCTCTACTAAAAGTACAAAAATTAGCCGGGTGTGGTGGTGGGCGCCTGTAATCCCAGCTACTCAGGAGGCTGAGGCAGGAGAATCACTTGAACCCAGGAGGCAGAGGTTGCAGTGAGCTGAGATTGCGCCACTGAACTCCAACCTGGGCGACAAGAGTGAGATTCTGTCTTAAAAAAAAAAAAAAAATCCTTGGCATGTGAATAGTGACCTCACTCAGGTTCCATTCTGGGAATGATGTCCATATGAAAGTTTCAAAATTAATTATTAGTCATTTGTCACACTGACCATCACAGGTTGCGGGGAAGGTCCTTACAGATGTTTTTACCATCTAAAAACTTCACACAGGCCGGGTGCGGTGGCTCACGCCTGTGATCCCAGCACTTTGGGAAGCCGAGGCAGGCAGATCACTTGAGGCCAGGAGTTCGAGACCAGCCTGGCCAACATGGTGAAACCCTGTCTCCACTAAAAATACAAAAAAAAATTAGCTGAGCGTGATGGTACGTGCCTGTAATCCCAGCTACTCAGGAGGCTGAGGCAGGAGAATCTCTTGAATCTGGGAGGCAGAGGTTGTAGTGAGCCGAGATCATGCCACTGCACTCCAGCCTAGGCAACAGAGTGAGACTCTCTCAAAAAATAAAATAAAATAAAAACTTCACAAAGAGCCACTGAGTCCCTTCCTCCTCCATGTTGTGTTACTGACTATACCGCTGGCAAATAGGAGTAGAGAATCAGGAAAGAGTAAGCCAACCTCTGGAAACTGTGCCCCACAGGGTTAGAGAATTTGGTAACTAACGACAAATTCTCCAGCTTGTCTTGCAAGGGAGCAGATATGGGAACAGTTTGTTACAATCCCTTCCCTTCGCAACAAAATTGGGTGACAGGCTGAAACTGGCTGGAACCAATATGGCTGACTAGAGTCAGCTCAGAATAGACCTGCTTACCCAACACCTTTCGACATCACAGCCCAAATTTCCACCACATGTTACATACCAACTCCACCTGAATTTGCATGTGCGACCTATGAAGAAGAATGAAGAGGCAACAAACAGCCCATGCCCAACTAATACTCTGAGCAGCAGGCACAGCTGCCTTTTCCTGAATCTACATCCTACCCCAGCACTCAACAGTGACATAATCCCTTCAAATGTTGGGTACAGGGTGCGGTCATATCCCAGAGACATAACATCCAGAGATTACAAATTGTTATCTGGCACTCTCTTCAAGTAGAAGGGCACTCCTTTTGTAATTCCAGTCTCATGAAATCCATTGCCTTTCCTTAAGGCCTTGCCTTCTCAATTATTTTTGAGCTGAAACCCTCCTGAATAATGAATTGTCAGACAAAAAGAGGTTAGGAAAATAACAATACAGATTGCCAATGGCTAAGCTATAAAAATGATTATCCCTGCTTTTTACTCCAAGGATAAACAGGATTTTTTCTAGTTTGTTTCCCTTAGTGGTAGCCCTATAATGTTAGCCACTATGAACCAAGTAACCACTATGTGTCAGGGAATGTGCTAAACAGGTAAACTTATGTGCTTTCTTTTCATTCCATCTTTACAAAAATTCTGTGAGGGAGAGTTTGCAGTCAGTTAAGTTTTTCATTTATTTGTTTCGAACACAAAGTTACCCAGATTACCTCACACAATGAGACGTTATTGTAATGATACCTTGAATGATGAAAGTTGTCCTTATTTTTCAAGGAATTTAACACGGTGTGATGTACGTGAGTCACAGCTTGCTTTGGCAACATATCATAACAAACTCAAAGTAATGGTGACCTAAACACATAAGAGCTTGTATCTCTCAAGAGACAAAAAGTCTGGAAATAAAAGGTTGCTAGCATTACTTCAGTGCCTCAAGAATTTCTAAACGGAGACAGCTTTGGTAACTTCTCCCCTACACTTGTCTTGCCCTTGTAGATCAAAAGAGTTACTGAATCTTGTTGACCTTCCAAGTCATACCTCGAAATCTGAGCCAGCTTTCCTTGAAGCCCCAGCCAGTGTTCTCTACCGAAATCTTAGTGGCCATGCTCAGTTTCACTGGAAGCTGGGAATTGTAGTGTTTTGTCTGAGTATACTGCTGTCCTAAGTAAAACTGTGGTTCTGATAATAAGAAAGGAGGGAATGGATTTTTAGGTGGTAATTGTGGTCCCTGTCACAAGGTAAAGAGGTGGCATAGCACCTTACCAATAGAAAGTATAACCAGTCTGAGCATGGTGGCTCACACCTGTAATCCCAGCACTTTGGAAGGCCAACGCAGGAGGATCACTTGAGCCCAGGAGTTCGAAACCAACCTGGGCAACGTAGCTGAGGTTGTTGATCATCAGCACTTGTTTTCTGAGCACCCGTCATGATCCTGCTGATCAAAATAGAATATGATTAAAACAGGATGGTGTAAAGAAACTGGCCAAAACCAGCTACACCAAGATGGTGATGAAAGGGACTTCTAGTTGCCCTTACTGCTCATTATAAGCCAATTATAATGCATTAGCATGCTAAGACACTCCCACCAGCACCATGAGTTTACGAATGCCATGGCAACGCCCAAAAGTTACCTTATATGGTTTAAAATGGGAGGAACTCTTGGTTCTGGAACCTCTCCACCCCTTTTCTAGAAAATCTGTGAATGACCCACCCCTTATGTAGCATATAATTAAGGAATGGCTATAGATCTAGTTAGACGGCAATCCGTATGTGCTCCTCTCTGCCCATGGGGTAGCCCTGCTCTGTCTATGGAGCAGCCATTTTCCTATACTCTATTCCTGTAATAAGCTTCCATTGCTTTCACTTTATTCTGTTGGCTCACTCTTGAATTCTTTCCTGTGTGAAGTCAAGAACTCTACTAGACTGACCCCAATTTGGGGATTCACCTATTTATAGTGAGACCCCAACTCTACAGGAAAAAAAAATTAGCTGGGCATGGTGGGGGCACATGCCTAGAGTCTCAGTTACTTTGGAGGCTGAGATGGGAGGATCACTTGAGTCCAGGAGGTCGAGGCTGCAGATCATGGCCACTGCACTCCAGCCTGGGCAACAGAGTGAGACCCTGTCTCAAAAGAAAGTATAAGCCTGGGCATGGTGGCTCACACCTGTAATCCCAGCATTTTGGGAGGCTGAGGCAGGTGGATCACTTGAGGTCAGGAGTTCAAGACCTGCCTGGCCAACATGGCGAAACCCTGTCTCTACTAAAAATACAAAACAAAATTAGCCAGGCATAGTGGCATGCACCTGTAATCCCAGCTACTTGAGAGGCTGAGGCAGGAGAATCACTTGAACCAGGGAGGTGGAGGTTGCAGTGAGCCAAGATCATGCCACTGCACTCCAGCCTGGGTGACAGAGTGAGACTGTCTCAAAAAACAAAAAAAGAAAGAAAGAAAGTAAAACCAGAAAGTATCTAGGGCAATTCATAGCAAGTAATAATAATAACACAAGCATTTATTGAAACTTTATTCTTTATGTGCTTTACACATACCGTCTCAGTGAAACCTCACAACAACACTATGATATAGGTAATATCATTATCCCCATTCACCAGATTAAAAAACCAGGGCTTGAATAATTTCAGAAACATGCTTAAGGTCATCTAGCCAGGCAGTGCAAGAGCAACTCAGATTAAAAAACTCGTCCTTCTAATGGCCCAGATCTTGCCATCAGTATTTGATGAGCTCTCCTCTCCCTCTGAAACAAGCGACTAATCACAAAACTGAAGGTTGAAGAGTCTCATTCTAGAGAGGAAAGACCTCTCCTCGAAAATGCGTGGTCAGTGCCTTTCTCAGGGCTGGGCCCTTTATCTCCAAGTGCAACAGCACTTAATCAGTTTGACTCTGCTTTTTCTACCAGCAAGTAATTTCAGTGCCATTTCCATTTTCTGTTCTGGCCAAGAGTGTCCTGCTCTTTGCATTTATCACCCTTATGTGCATTGGTGCCATAATAATTTTGGTTTTGTTTCCAGACAAATTTCCAAAGGTGACATTAACTGCAACTTTTTGATAGCCACAATGACAGGAGAGGAAATAAAATATCAAGTATGCTCTTTTTATTATGCTTTAAAGCACTATAAATTTGTGTTCATTGCAGAGGGCTTGTGGGCTGTAGCTAAAGCTATAAGCTTCCAACTCTGTTGCTATCTGACTCTAGAGGATGCAAGAGAGGCTTTTGTTTTTCCATTTCAATATGCTTTATAATTCAACAAAAATTTCTCCTCACGTTGCTTCCTGGATTTCATGAAAACTTAAATGGAAAATATTAAGTAGCTTAATAGCAAAGCACCATGAAGTAGCATGCTTGGAATAACATTTTTAAAATATAGTCTCATTATATTAAATAAGTCTCATTATTGTAATTATGCTGCTACAAGTACAGTGAATGACATATCACGTCATTATTTAATTTTATGGAAAAAGCTTTCTAAATTGTTGACAGATAACACCAGATTCTCTTTTTATTTTGCCTAAATTGCAGCCTGTGCTAAGGTTTTGTCTTTTACTTTAATATTTCTTAAAATGTACTTATCCTTTAGGATACATCTTGATAATACTTTATTTCAGCATAAGATAAACCAGTAATTGCTTGGAAGACAGGTTTGACAGCACTGAAACTTTTGTGTTCTAGGGTGGCAATAAATTTAGTTGTCACTTTTTAAAATGCCTTAAAGAACTCTGTAGAGTATGATATTATGCAGCTATTAAAAGCATGTTTGTGAATAATATGTAATGACACAAAAAAATGCTCATGATGTAAGTAAAATGGGTAGGCTATAAAACTCCATGTATGAGCTAATCTCACATAGATATTTTTTAAATATTAAAAATATGCCAAAATGTCAAGACTGGTTTCTCTAAATGGCGGGGGGAGGGTTGAGAATGATTTTTGTCATTTTCAAAATGAGGTCTCCTTGTGTTGCCCAGGCTGGTCTTGAACTCCTGGACTCAAGTGATTCTCCCACCTCGGCCTCCCAAAGTGCTGGGATTATAGGCGTGAGCCACCATGCCTCGCTGCAACTGTTTTAATTGAAAAAAAAAAGGTTTTGGATGGGCACAGTGGCTCATGCCTGTAATCCCAGCACTTTGGGAGGCCGAGGTGGGCAGATCACCTGTGGTCAGGAGTTCGAGACCAGCCTGGCCAACGTGGCGAAACCCCGTCTCTACTAAAAATACAAAAATTAGCCAGGCTTGGTGGCAGGCGCCTGTAATCCCAGCTACTTGGGAGGCTTAGGCAGGAAAATCGCTTGAACCCAGGAGGCGGAGGTTGCAGTGAGCCAAGATCGTGCCATTCCACTCCAGCCTGGGCAACAAGAGCAAAACTCCATCTAAAAAAAAAAAAAGAAAAAGAAAAAGAAAAAAAGTTTTTTGTTTTTGGGGGTTTTGGGGTTTTCTTTTCTTTCTTTCTTTCTTTCTTTTTTTTTTCTTTTTTTTAATGAGACAAGGTATTGCTCTATTACCCAGGCTGGAGTACAGTGGCATGAATACAACTCACTGCATCCTCAACCTCCCAGACTCAAGCACTCCTCCCACCTCAGCCTCCTGAGAAGCTGGGACTACAGCCGTGCACCACCACACCTGGCTACTTATTTGTATTTTTTGTAGAGGTGGAGTTTCGCCATGTTGCCCAGGCTGATCTTTAACTCCTGGACTCAAGTAATCTGCTAGCCTCAGCCTCCCAAAGTGCTAAGATTACAGGCATAAGCCACTGCACTCAACCAAAGTTGCTATTTTAAAAGTTCCTTTGAATGAGTGAGTGGCAGGTGCTACAGTGTGACCCTGACTGTAATGCAGTAAAGCCTAAACAAGCTGCTAGCATCTTATTCTATGGATGGTTTCATGCCAAAGATACTAAGCATCTCCAAAGCCTGTGGTAAAGACAATGGTCTGGGCTCTTTTCTATCCTTCTTCTTCCAGGAACTCCACCTGGACCTCTGCCACTCCAGGCAAATTAGGCTGTCCTGTCAGGACCTGCTTGGACTGTTCTTTCTATTTACATTGCCACTGTGAGGTTGATTCCCTTCTTCAGGATGGCTGAAAAGATCAGTTGAGATCTCCTTTTGAAAATTCAGGGGGCCAGGCACGATGGCTCACGCCTGTAATCCCAGCACTTTGGGAGGCTGAGGCGGGTGGATCACCTAAGGTCAGGAGTTCGAGACCAGCCTGGCCAACATGGTGAAACCCTGTCTCTACAAAAAACTACAAAAACTAGCCAGGCATAGTGGCAGGAGCCTGTAATCCCACCTACTCGGGCGGGAGAATTGCTTGAACCCGACAGGTGGAGGTTGCAGTGAGCCGAGATCGCACCATCACACTCCAGCTTGGGGGACAAGAGCGAGACTTCATCTCAAAAAAAAAAGGGAGGTAGTCCAGGCACAGTGGCTCATGTCTGTAATCCCAGCACTTTGGGAGGCCGAGGCAGGAGGATCACTTGAGGCCAAGAATTTGAGACCAGCCAGAGCAACATAGCAAGACCCTGCTTCTACAAAAAATTTAAAAATTAGTGAGGTGTGGTGTGACAAGCCTGTAGTCCTAGCTGCTCAGGAGGCCGAGATGGGAGGATCACTTGAGTCCAGGAACTATAATCACACCATTGTATTCCAGCCTGGGCAACAGAGTGAGACCCTGTCTCTAAAAAAAAAAAGAAAAGAAAAAAATATCAAGGAAGTAGTTGTTTAATAGGTATAAAGTTTTAGATTTTCAAGGTAAAAACATTCTAGGGGTCTGTTTCATGACAATATAAAAGTGAATTACTGAACTGTACACTTAAAAATGGTTAAGGTCCAGGCCAGGCTTGGTGGCTCTCGCCTGTAATCCCAGCACTTCGGGAGGCCAAGGTGGGCAGATCACGAGGTCAAGAGATCGAGACCATCCTGGCCAACATGGTGAAACCCTGTCTCTACTAAAAATACAAAAATTAGCTGGGTGAGGTCGCGCGTGCCTGTAGTCCTGGCTACTCAGGAGGCTGAGGCAGGAGAATCACTTGAACCCAGGAGGTGGAGATTGCAGTGAGCCAAGATTGTGCCACTGCACTCAAGCCTGGGCGACAGAATGAGACTCCATCCCCACCCCCGTAAAAAAAATGGTTAAGGTCCAGACACATGCCTTACAACTGTAACCCCAGCACTTTGGGAGTCTGATGTGACAGGATCACTTAAGCCCAGGAGGTCAAGGCTGCAGTGAGTCATGATCATGCCACTGCACTCCAGCCTGGGTGACAGGCTGAGATCCTGTCTAAAATAATAATAATAAGAAGAAGTAAATAAAAATAAAAGTGGTCAAGATAAGTCAGGCACAGTGGTGTGTATCTGTATTCCCAGTTACCCAGAAGGCTAAGGCAAGAGGATCACATGAGCCCAGAAGTTTGAGACTATAATGTACTATGATAGCACCTGTGAATAGCCACTGCACTTCAGTCTAGGCAAAATAGCAAGACCTCCTCTCTTTTAAAAAATGGTTAAGACAGTAAGATTTATGTGTTTTTTACCACAGTTTTTTTTTAGAAAGAAAAGTTGCTAAAAATTCAGTACAGAGGCTCCAACAGAATAGAAGAAACCCAATGAACCGGGACATACATTGATAAGTTTGTGAAGGGGATCAGAATATGCCACCCCCAAATATACCACTTTGGTATGAGGAATATTTTGAGCTGAAGGCAATTAAGAAATAGTGGACACAGGAAGAACTTTTGCTGTCTTCCTTTCTGCCTAAAACCAGTGCATAAGTTTCCCTTTGTACAGGTAACACAGGTTTCCATTTATAAAGATATGTTTCTCTCTAGTACCAGGAGAGGAGAACAAATTTAACCACCAGACTATCTTATCACTGGAGACGACACTGAATTGAGTCTGCATAACAAACTTGGGAGCTTATTTGGAGGTTCTAAAAGGGGAGCACAGCTACTCTTATACCCTTGACCAAAGACCAGTCCTTCTTTATCGGGGATGGTCATCCTCTTCCACCAAGTGTGCACTTCGAGAGGGATGCACGTGGAGTGGTGAGGGAGGAAGGGGACACCCGCCTAGACATCCAGATCAGCTGAATCAACCCTGGCAATCAATGGGGTGAGAGATGTCACAACCAGATCGCCCTCACATCCTGCATAACAAACTTCACTTAACAAGCCTTGTCTACTATACATTTCCTAGTCACCTGCCCACAATTTACTGCCCCTAGAAGCCCAAACCACCTCACTTTCCTTTGTCTAGTCACTTCTCTACAATTTATCACCCTTTGTTAAAATGGTATACAAGCTCTGAACTGCTTCTTTGGGTTTTTAATTCTTTTCTGTGAAGCCTCTGTGTGCTCGTGAAATAAATCTTTTTTCTCCTGTTAATCTGTCTTTTGTCAGTTCAGTTTGCAAGCCCCAGCTTCCAAATTTAAGAGGGTACACAGGAACTTTTTCCTCCCCTACATTACTTTGATGTCTCTGTGTACCATTGCAGTGGTGTATCTATGCTGGCATCTATAGTAGATCAATTTTTAGTACTCTCTTTTTCAATATGACCAGAATAATTTCAGTAATATCATGAAATGAAACAAAAACTGCAGATGGTGAGGTGTTTTTTGTTTGTTTGTTTGTTTTAGAGTCTCCTTCTATTGCCCAGACTGGAGTACAGTGGCATGATTGTGGTTCACTGCAGCCTCAACGTCCTGGGCTCCGTCTCACATCTCAGCCTCCCAAGTAGCTTGGACTACATGCATGTGCTGCCACACCTGGCTAATTTTTACAGACAGGGTCTCATTATGTTACCCTGGCTGGTCTTGGACTCCTGCACTCAAGCAATCCTCCTGTCTCAGCCTCCCAAAGTGCTGGGATTTCAAGTGTGAGTCACCACACTGAGGCATGAGCTACCACAGAATTTTTTTTTAATTGAACCTCATGATATATAATTGTGCCAGGAAACTAAATTAAAAATAAATGAGTAATATATATCCACAGTACAAAAAAAGAAAAAATGGACAATGATTTCCTCACAGTTTTTATATCTAACTAACAAATTTGACCATAGAGCTCTTGGTTACAGTATGACATAATAATATTTTATGCAAATAATTGTCCAGCAATTAATAACTAAATTTTAATAAAACTGAAATGTCTGCAGAAGGTACAATTTAGGCAACTAGTAAATCACGTCATTGCCATAATGCCTTTACTTCTTGATTCAGTTTGTAGTTTTAAAACAGAGCATTAAAAAAACTTTTTTTTTTTAATTTTTTTCCTTCCTCTTTTTTTTTTTTTTTTTTTTTGAGACAAGGTCTTGCTCTGTCACCCAGGCTCCGGAGTGCAGTGGCATAATCACATCTCACTGCAGTCTCAAAGTCCCGGGGTCAAGTGATCCTCCCACCTCAGCTTCCCAAGTAGCTGGGACTACAGGTACAAGCCACCATGCCCAGCAATTTTTTTTTTTTTTTTTTGTAGAGACAGTCTCACTATGTTGTCCAGTCTGGTCTTGAACTATTGGGCTCAAGTGATCCTCCTGCCTCAGCTCCCAAAGTGATCATTTTTTAAAATAACTTTTAGGCCAGGTATCATGGCTCATGCCTGTAATCCTAGCACTTTGAGAGGCCGAGGCAGGTGAATCATCTGAGATCAGGAGTTCAAGACCAGCCTGGCCAACATGGCAAGACCCTGTCTCTACTAAAAATACAAAAATTAGCTGGGCCTGGTGATGCATCCCTGTAATCCCAGCTACCGGGGAGGCTGAGGCAGGAGAATCACTTGAACCCGGGAGGCGGAAGTTGCAGTGAGCCGAGAGCGTGCCACTGCACTCCAGTCTGGGTGACAGAGTGAGACTCCGTCTCAAAAAAAAAAAAAAATTAATGTAAAAAATATCCAAATTCAGCCAAGAATTTCATCTATGGACTAAAATTTACAATTGCCAAAGGAAAAAAAAATAGTACACCTTGAAGCACTTTTTGTTTCACTGTTTAAAATTTTAAAAAACTAAAAATTCCAAGAGAGAATATGGAATAAAGAAGTTGAAATGACAAGTTCTGCTTCTTTATTTTGCCATGGTTGTGCTATCATTATGTATTTTAAATCTGTTGTTTGAATGCAGGCACATGTAGATCACAATGGGAAAATGCAAGCTGTGCCAGTGTTTTGGAGCCATTATCAACTTAATCTCAAGAGAAAGCATATCTGAATCAACACATGGCATTGGGGCATCTTTATAATTGGGAGTTTTTTCAGTTATCTTCAATGTAAAATACATTGTCTATTAAAGAGAAGTAACAAAAATTAAAATAAGAATACTTAGCTTTTATGTAAAATACATTGTCTATTTAAAAGTAGATTATACATATTCATAAAACTACAGCTCATTATAATCACAGTAATTGTTCACAACTGAAACCAAAACCAACAAGAGGTCTCTTGAGGGGAGGAGTATTTCATCATTGACTTGAGAATTGCTGGCACATGGTGCCAACAAAAAGCAGAAGGGCTTTAGTTGGTTTTATTATCATTTTTAAATTCCCTACAGACAGTAGTCCCTTTATTGCCTACACCTGGGTGGACTGCTCCCTACTACACGGCCTTTCGTCATACCTCCATTCCATAGTTAAGCTCAGCAAGGTTGGTTTTGTTAATTCCATAATGCTTTATAATGCATTCAGGTTTTACTAGGGAAACACTGGGGATTCATTTTCTTTTAATGAACAAATCTAAAGCTCCTTATGCAGTAAAAATAAGCACCCAGTGACTTATTCTGCATATTCAATTTTCCTAAATGGAAGAAACTCAATAGGAAAAGAATTAGAAAAAGATACAAAAATTGAAAGTGTAAGTTGCTGGAGGATCCAGACAGTGTCCATGAGTGAGGAGGACAGAGGAGAAAGGTGTGGAGCTGGGATGCAATGCCCTGCCAAAAGCGGGCAGGTGGTGCTGGGAGTAAGCCACTACGCAGGCACCTCGAACAGTATCCTTGTTGGGACATGGGCCCAGTGTACCCAGATCTGCTAATTTTTTCATGAGGAGCCGATAATCTAGATGGCTAAGATTTCTGACTTCTAAATGTTGGAAATTAATTCAAACTCTAGAAAACACTGCTTCACAAACAAAACACATTCACAGCTGCAGTGAGCCCCCAGGCTACCAATTTCCTAATGAAAAATGCAAAAGTAGCAGCTGAACAAGTTTAAAGAGGTTGAGAAAATATTCTGTCTTCTCTGATCCTTTTCCTTTCCTAAAATGTGGCATTTTGGAAATATCCAGATACACTTACATCATAGCCACAATTATCTGCAGTTTAATGAGAAAAGTAGCATAATTAGAGTAGGTAATTGGGAGTGACCTGAATGTCCACAGCAGCCCTTTCTCTTAAATCAGGGCCAACAATGGTGTCACCCAGATGCTGTTGACTAACTGATGTACAACAGATTTACTTAACCACTGGCAAACCACATTTCCTTTTCCAGGGCAATAACTTAAAAGATTATGTATTTCCCTTTGTTGCAAAGAGAGGAAATACTTCTTCCTAGACTCAGGGCAGCTGTGACCCATCCTCCCAGAGAAATCATTAAACCACAAGGATTCAGACAGAGCCCAGAGCCCTGAAAACTTTGGCCACGCACTTTCCCGCAGCAGCCACAGGCACCGGCAACTTCAGAGAGGTGAGTGCTTGCTTTGCCCCCCAAAGCTTCACACCCCGCGCATGCCATGTGTCTGAGCCAGTAGATTGTAGTTAAGAAAACCAACCTAAAAATGCTTTGTATCTGGATCTCTTTTGAATTCGTATTTGGCATATTAAAAGTGAAGGTTTATTCAAATTAGAGATAAAACAGAAGCTGTTCCCCACATTTCTACAGGTAATTAGAACTTCGGAAATCTTAGTGGAAAAGATGGAGAACTAAGTCCTCCGCAGACTTTCCCACTAAGTATCCTCAAGACTCACTTTCTGCATCGGGCAAAACAGAATTAGAAGCAAGAATCTAGACAAGGCTTCGTCCTCATTTAGAAGCCTTTAAGAATTCTCTGCTTTAAGTGGATGAAAACGTCCCTGTATGGCTGGGTTGCCATGGTTCCTCGCTGTGACCCCCAGGGCTACTGAGCCTGCCATGTGAGTCCATTTCAGTCTCTGGAAAAAGCTTTGTGTGTCTCCAGCCTCACAGTTTAACCAAGTAAGGGCCCCCTAAGTCTAATCTCCAATGTGACTACCCTGAAGAGCCAGCCCTAAGAAAGGCATTTACACAAGATAGTCATCACCCTGTATGACAGGAGGAAAAAATTGAAGTGTCTTTGTTTTTCATAAATCAGCTTCTTTGTAAGAAAGTGTCCTTTTGTATATCTCTCTTCCAATGCTTTTGTTCTGGATAGATTTTTTTTTTCAAACAACAACAAAAAGATTAGAATGATCACTGACAAAAATTAATATGACTTGATGATATAATATTCTCCCAAATGTCTATTTCTAGAATTTCTATCATCAGAGTTTTTAGATGTTTGGGAGAAATGTGCTATTTAACATCATGCAAGAAAGAGAAAGAATAATGCTAACCTTAATGATATCAAAAGATGAAAGGCCAAGTTGGCAACCCCAATTTTTCTCATGGGGTTGATGGGAGGGGAGGGGATGACCCACTTAAAATCGCCCAACCCTTTCTCACTATTAAAGCTTCATTAGATTAATATAAATCTTCTGTTTTACAATGTAATATCTTCAAAAGAACAGTTTTCTAATAGTGATATTTCAAGCATTAGTGGAGAAATGCTATTTGTACGAAATGGGAGATCCTAGTCCCCAGAATAATATGATAGCGGCATTGTGTATCTTCCATCTCTGAGCCCAGTTGGCCCTATAGACCTGCTTGCACACATTCTTCTGTCAAAAACCTGTTGAGACCAGGCATGGTGGCCCATACCTGTAATCCCGGCATTTTGGGAGGCTGAGGCAGGAGGATTACTTGAGCCCAGGAGTTTAAGACCTGCCTGCACAATACAGTGAGACCCTGTCTCTATTTTTATTTCGAGATGGAGTCTTGCTCTGTCGCCCAGACTGGAGTGCAGTGGCACTATCTCGGCTCACTGCAACCTCCACCTCCTGGTTCAAGCAGGTCTCCTGCCTCAGCCTCCCAAGTAGCTGGGGACTACAGGTGCACGCCACCACTTCTGGCTAATTTTTGTATTTTTAGTAGAGACAGGGTTTCACCATATTGGTCAGGCTGGTCTTGAACTCCAGACCTCAGGTGATCCACCCACCTCCACCTCCCAAAGTGCTAGGATTACAGGCATGAGCCACCGCACCCAGCTCCTGTCTCTATTTTTAAAAATAAAAATAATATAAAAAGAAACCCCCTGAAATACTAGCCATAACAGCCTTCAGAAAATTTGCAAATGGTTTTTTAGAAAGTGGCAAAACTGTCCGGAAATCCTTCTACCTGGCAGAAGTTTTGCTATCCCTTCCCCTCATATACTCAATTCTATAAATATCTCTTCCAATAAGGAGATGGATAGCCCAATGGTTAAGTCTCTTAAGATAACGGTATTTGAAGTCAGAACATCTGGAGCCAAACCCCAACTCTGCCACTTAACACAAAAGGCTCTCTTAATAGATCTCCAATTAACTGACCCACCATCTTAACCAATGCACCAAACAGCCTGGCTGGTATCTACTATACTCTTAATGCTCAGAGGTGGCAGATGGCTTATCTCTAGTACACCTGAGCACTTCAGCTACTTTTGCATAACAGATCAACTGCAAGTCATGCCTTAGGGTGTCAAAGGGAAGCTCTTCAAACATACCTCAAACTATAAGGCACATTTGCAGAGATATTTTATTTATTATTCCTTTTCTTTATTGTTTCTTAGACTAATTTCAAAGCTAAGCAAGCATATGTTTTAATTGTTTTAGGTGGTGCCTAAAACATAAAAATGCTGACACTTTTCCTGGGTTTCAGTGTGTACTGTGCTTAAACTATGCGTGGCACATAGGACAATCCTTGATCAATGTCATTTCTCTTGTCGCTTTTCATATTCTTTGCTACTCAATGGTTCCTGCTCTATAGCCAAAAATAAACTCATGTAAAGTAACCAAAACTTCCTGAGATTCTCCTCAATAATGGCTTTTACAGATGAAATTGTGATTTTGTGGATTACAGAACATAGTATAGACTATAGTAAATACTAATACTGCTAACGCAAAGGAATGGAAACTAGCAGAGCTCTACTAAGTACCCCCTTCACTGACGACATCTATTCATCCGGTCTCACAAAACACTGAAAAATATGCCAAGATTGAATCAAGGGATTGCGGGTAGGTGTGGAAGCGTATACATTCTTATAGGGCAGAGGGATATTTGTAGTTTGAAAAAGTGCACCCCCCACCCCCGACCTCCACTGTGAGAATTCCTGCTTTAGATTTCCTAGACTTGGTCTTTAACAGCGGAAATAAACAAAATCCTGTGCTTCTCTGGCAGCTGACCTTTCACGGCCTAACAATGTGCAATTTCAGGTATCACATGGTTGAGCTGAAGTTAGACCATACAAAAATAAAGATAGCGGCCGGGTGTGGTGGCTCACGCCTGTAATCCCAGCACTTTGGGAGGCCGAGGCGGGCGGATCACGAGGTCAGGAAATCGAGACCATCCTGGCTAACATCGTGAAACCCCGTCTCTACTAAAACACACACAAAAAAATTAGCCGGGCGTGGTGGCGGGCGCCTGCAGTCCCAGCTACTCGGGAGGCTAAGGCAGGAGAATGGCGTTAACCCAGAAGGCGGAGCTTGCAGTGAGCCGAGATCGTGCCACTGCACTCCACCCTGGGCAACAGAGCGAGACTCCGTCTCAAAAAAATAATAATAATAAAAAATAAAATTTAAAAAATAAAGATAGCTAGCCGTCAGAAGTAAGCTCACCACATCAAGGCATGCCTACCTTCAAGCTCCATGCTTCTCATCCCTTGAATTTATGAATTCTGAGTCCTGCCTCAGGTACACAGATGTGCCCACATCTGCCAGGCCCACAAATGGTGACCAGGGATAAAAATCAAACCTTTAGGCCGGGCACTTTGGGAGACCGAGGTAGGTGGGTCACAAGGTCAGAAATTCGAGACCAGCCTGGCCAATGTGGTAAAACCCCATCTCTAATAAAAATACAAAAAAATTAGCTGGGCGTGGTGGCGCATGCCTGTAATCCCAGCTACTTGGGAGGCTGACGCAGGATAATTCCTTGAACACGGGAGGCGGAGGTTGCAGTGAACCGTGATCACACCACTGCACTCCAGCCTGGGCAACAGCGAGACTCCGTCTCAAAAAAAAAAAAAAAAAAAAAAAAAAAAATCAAGTCTTTAAGGCCAGGCGTGGTGGTTCATGCCTGTAATCCCAGCACTTTGGGAGACTGAGGCGGGTGGATCACCTGAGGTCAGGAATTCAAGACTAGCCGGGCCAACGTGGTGAAACCCCGTATCTACTAAAAATACAAAAATTAACCGGGCGTGGTGGTGGGTGCCTGTAATCTCAGCTACTCCAGAGGCTGAGGCAGGAGAATCAATGAACCTGGGAGGCGGAGGTTGCAGTGAGCCGAGATTGTGCCATTGCACTCCAGCCTGGGCGACAGAGCGAGACTCCGACTCAAAAATAAATAAATAAATAAAAATAAATAAACGTTAAAATTCACACTTAACCAATATGTGATTCCATCTCTTCACTATCAGGACACACTGAGTCACAGAAAGTAAAATCTCCTGATGAGCCTTATACCATGCATTCGAAGAACATTCCATCTCTGCTAATTTAACTTGCCTTTTCATAAGCAAAAGCCTACCCAGACAAAGGAGGGCTGGGTGCCCCCAATCCATTACCGATTTTCAGCCTGCAGCAGAACAGCTAGTAGCAGTGGTTTCCATTCAAAAAACAAACTTGTTACACAAACACAGGCTGGTCGAAAGAATTAATTTGTACAGTATGTTCATTGCTTACTTTTCTCCAGGATTGCATGATGAATTTTTATGGAGGGAGGTGGGGGAAGGGAAGAACCACATTCAAAACCCAACATCATTCTTCTCTACACTGTCATTTCAAAAGCCAGATAAAAGTGGAATGAGGAATGCAGCCGTTCTGAACACCACCCTCCATTTCATTCTGGAACCGGGAAGGTACACCCAGGCATGACAATAGCTTCTCTCCTCACAGAAAATTAACTGGTAAGTGCTTTCCTGTTTGTTTTCCTCAAACTGACACATTTACAGTGGACCTGATGAGGATTCCTGCCGATGATTTATTTACAAAACAGCATTTGACTAACTACCAGCTGGCAAAAAAGGAAAAGGACTCCTGATCGTTTACAAAATGCTCTGTCTGCAGATTCATATTTTTGGTCTTGGCAAAAGTGTTTAAGGACGATCCTACAGGGTTCGCTACAGCTGCTGATTAATCCTAAAACACTGCAAGAGAGAAAATCAGCATGTTGCTGGGGTGGGTGGACAAAGAACTTTCAGTAATTTTCTCAGCTTTTACCTACATAATTACAGCCCATAAATCTGTCTTTTAAGGAGTTGTGATCTAGAAATAGTCAAACATCATTTGTGGAAGGCTCACTGTTGAGAAACTAGTAGAAAAAAATGGTACTCTGAGATGAAAGCTGATATTGCCCTCTTTAGATTACAAGGTGGGAAAAAAGTTATAAATTGAGTTGTAATGCAGTTCCCCGCCACTGGCTCCCCATTTTTATGATGAAAGGCTTGTGGTTTGTTGGGCCTTCCCATTTGTTTGTTGTTGTTGCCTTTTTGAATCTCGCTATCAATTTCTTGTTAGAATAATTGGTATCTGGGCTCTCCCAACAAGGGGTAGATGGCTAAATGCAGGGAAGACTGTGGGAGACAAGGGTTCAGCTATTCAATTATTCCTTTTCTAGTCAGAAACTGTGAGCACCAATTGCCTTTTATCTTTTCCTCCAAAAGAAAGCTAATGAAAACCAAATCAAGTTTGATAACAGGACTTTCACTGGCAATAATGCTCTTAAATTGCCTTTTTCACTTAAGGCAGACTCTTTCACCCAAGAATCTACAAACTTGTGGTTAAATTAATCCGATGGTAATTTTGTTTTGTTAAAAAAAAAAAAAAGGCCAAGGGACCTTTCCTGGGTCTCAAGTTATAAGTAATTATTCTTAGTGAATAATTCTCATCATATTTGTACATCTTCCAGACACTAGATTATTATGTTTTTCATGGCCTATTTTATGATTTTATCTGATTTAAGTCATTTAGTTTATAAAAGGTCATACATTTTCTGTTACTTGACTGCTAATTGTCATGTCCCTGAGATAAATATTTAATAACAGATCATGTTAACCAGAATGATAATCATGTAAAAAATAAATGAAGTAGAAAAGATTGAATATGCAAAACTGATAATAGATGTGTTACTCTGAGGGTGAGATTATAGATGTGTCAGGGAGAAAAAACTTCTCCTGTTCCCTCTTAGATTTGTTATCAGGCACCAGCAAATGAAATTGACAGAAGAAAGATTAGCAAGAGAAAACAAAATTTAATTTTATGTATGTAGATATGGGCGTTCCCAAGTAAATGTGACTCAGAGGTTGCTGAGTGAGCTATGATTGTGCCACTGCATTCCAGCCTGGGCAACCAGAACCTAGCCCTATCTTAAAAAAAAAAAAAAAAAAAAAAAAAAAAAAAAAAAAAAGTGACTCAGATGGGTAGTTAGAATTTAGGGCTTATATGCCATCTTTTTCTCTTTTTTTTTTAATGTGTGTGTTTTTTTTGTTTTTTGTTTTGTTTTATATATGCCATCTTAATAGGAGAATAGGAGAAATGGAAGAGAAGGGCACTTATGGGAAAACAAATGATTTTTGGAAACATAAATGGGTCCTTAGGAGAACAGACCGGTGATATGATAGTTTTAGTGACAGTAACTGTTCAGGCGTGGTGTGGAGACTTCTCATCTCTGGTGATAAGATAAGGCCAGGAGTTCAAGACCAGCCTTTAGTAGAGACTCTGTCTCTACTAAAAATACAAAAATTAGCCAGAAGTGGTGGCATGTGCCTGTAGTCCCAGCTATTTGGGAGGCTAAGACAGGAAAATTGCTTGAACCCGGGAGGCGGAGGCTGCGGTGAGCTAAGATCGTGCTACTGCACTCTAGCCTGGGAGACAGAGCAAGACTCCGTCTCAAAACACAAAACAAAACAAAAAATAACTGAATGAATTGGGTATAGTTCCTCCATGTTAAGTGCTTTACGTAACTGGATACAGTGGAGACCAATATTCAACCAAAAGTGATCACTATAAACACATAAACTATCATCATTATGAAAGTGCTTGAGGAACACTAGTGGGTGGGTCAGGCATGGGATAAAGGCAGAGTTAATCTGAAAAAGAAAGAAAAAGAAAAGCCTTCATGGAGAATGAGTTTGAAAGGAGGTAGACAACCTGGCAGCTTGAAAAAGGTGGAGAATCCAAGCAGGAATATATATGTGCCTGCTTGAATTTTCATTAGGACCAAATTGTCCCTAGGCATGAAAAATAATAAAATACAAAGTTGAATTGACGTTAAATCATTGAACCTAGAAAAAAATGGCATATAGATATGATATCCTTAATTTTTCACAAAACTTTCTCTTTAACGGTTTATAATGATAAACCTCTAATTGAGTGGAAAAATCTGGCAATGAAACATTTTACTTAATTGTATAAGTGAGAGTTGACAGAGCTTTTTCTTTATTCAGTTGTGCCATATAAAAATGCTATTTGCAGGCTGGGCACGGTGGCTCATGCCTGTAATCCGAGCATTTTGGGAGGCTGAGGCAGACTGATCACCTGAGTTTGGGAGTTTGAGACCAGCCTGACCAACATGGAGAAACCCTGTCTCTACTAACAATACAAAAAAATTAGCCCGGTGTGGTGGCACATGCCTGTAACCCCAGCTACTTGGGAAGCTGAGGCAGGAGAATCGCTTGAACCTGGAAGGCGGAGGTTGCGGTAAGCCAAGATTGTGCCATTGCACTCCAGCCTGGGCAATAGGAGTGAAACTCTGTCTCAAAAAAAAAAAAAAAAGAGTAAAAATGCTATTTGCTATTCACAATAGCAAAGACCTGGAATCAACCTAAATGCCCATCAATAATAGACTGGATAAAGAAAGTGTGGCTCATATACACCATGGAATACTATGCAGCCATGAAAAGGAATTAGATCGTGTCCTTTGCAGGGACATGGATGGAGCTGGAAGCCATTATCCTCAGCAGACTAATACAGGAACAGAAAACGAAACGCAGGGCCAGCCATGGTGGCTTAGGCCTGTAATCCCAGCACTTTGGGAGGCTGAGCAGGCAGATCACCTGAGCCTGGCCAACATGGTGAAACCCCGTCTCTACTAAAAATACAAAAATTAGCCAGTCATGGTGGCGCACACCTGTAGTCCCAGCTACTTGGGAGGCTGAGGCACGAGAATTGCTTGAACCTGGGAGGCAGAGGTTGCAGTGAGCCGAGATTATGCCACTGCCCTCCAGTCTGGGTGACAGAGTGAGACTCTGTCTCAGAAAAAAAAAAAAGAAAAGAAAGAAAAGGGCCGGGCGCAGTGGCTCACGCCTGTAATCCCAGCATTTTGGGAGGCCGAGGCGGGTGGATCATGAGGTCGGGAAATTGAGACCATCCTGGCTAACACAGTGAAACTCCGTCTCTACTAAAAATACAAAAAATTAGCCGGGCATCGTGGCGGGCACCTGTAGTCCCAGCTACTCGGGAGGCTGAGGCAGGAGAATGGCGTGAACCCGGGAGGCGGAGCTTGCAGTGAGCCGAGATCATGGCACTGCACTCCAGCCTGGGCAACAGAGCAAGACTCTGTCTCAAAAAAAAAAAAAAGAAAAAGAAAACCAAACACGGCATGTTCTCACTTATAAGTAAGAACTGAATAATGAGAACACATGGACACGTGGGGGTAACAACACACTGGGGGCATGTGGGAGGGCTAGGGGAAAGAGAGCATCAGGAAGAATAGCTAACGGATGCTGGGCTTAATGCCTAGGTGATGGGTTGATTTGTACAGCAAACCACCCTGACACACATTTACCTATGTAACAAACCTGTACATCCTGCACCTGTATCCCAGAACTTAAAATAAAAGTTGAAAAAACAAACAACAACAAAAAAGTGCTTTTTTTTTTTTTTGGAGACAGAGTCTTACTCTGTCACCCAGGCTGAAGTGCAGTGGCTGCGATCTCAGCTCACTGCAACCTCTACCTCCTAGGTTCAAGCGATTCTCACACTTCAGCCATCAGAGCAGCTGGGATTACAGGCGTGTACCACCATGCCTGGCTAATTTTTGTATTTTTAGTAGAAACGGAGTTTCACCATGTTGGCCAGGCTGGTCTCCGACTCCTGGCCTCAAGTTATCCAACCACATCAGCCTCCCAAAGTGTTCAGATTACAGGTGTGAGTCACCGAGCCTGGCTGTGACCTTGACCATTTTTGATCTAACAAAATGGCAGTTTCTTATGCTTTGACATAAAAATGGATCAAAATGTAATAAAAATAGAAGGCTGGGCCTAGTGGCCCACACCTGTAGTCCCAGCACTTTGGGTGGCCAAGATGGGAGGATTGCTTGAGCCCAAGAGTTCGAGACCAGCCTGGGCACCGTAGTGAGTCCTTGTTTCTACCAAAAATTTAAGAATTAGCCAGGCATGGTAGTGCATGCCTGTAGTCCCAGCTACTTAGGGAGCTGAGGCAGGAGGTCCTAGTTACTTAGGAAGCTGAGGCAGGAGGATTGTTGGAGCCTGGAAGATGGAGGCTGCAATGAGATGTGATCATGCCACTGCATTCTAGCCTGAATGACAGAGTGAGACCCTGCCTGGAAAAAAAAAAAGTTACATATATTTATGTATGTAAATATTTGTCTCATTTTATATAAATATTTGTTTTGTGTATTTCTACACATTAAAACCATAGTAAGCATAACATTTGTTTGTTTATTTTTGAAACATGGCTCTCCCTGTTGCCCAGGCTGGAGTGCAGTAGTACTATCACAGTTCACTGTAACCTCGACCTTCTGGGCCCAAGTAATCCTCCCACTTCTGAGTAGCTAGGACTCTCAGGCATATACCACCATGCCTGGCTACTTTTTCGATTTTGTAGAGACGGAGGTCTCATTATGTTTCCCAGGCTGGTTTCAAACTCCTGGCCTCAAGCAATCCTCCCACTTCTGCCTCCCAAAAGGCAGGGATTACAGGCATGAGCCACCGCACCCAGCCTAAACATAACATAGTTTTGTTGATTGAGGAAGCACTTCCTTCTTCTTTCACGAGACATTCATTGAGCACCTACTGAGCACTCTGCTCCTTGCTGAGATATAAGGATGAGTAAAAGTTATTCCTTGCCCTTGATGTTCTTAGTTTAGTAAGGGAGATGAACACCTTAACAGATTATTACTCAGAGAGACTGTGTGTGCAGGTATTAAGAAGGAAGGCCCTGCCTGGGTGTGGTGGCTTACATCTGTAATCCCAGCACTTTGAGGGGCCGAAGTGAGTAGATCACCTGAGGTCAGGAGTTCGAGACCAGCCTGACCAACATGGAGAAACTGTCTCTACTAAAAATACAAAATTAGCTGAGCATGGTGGCACATGCCTGTAATCTCAGCTACTTGGGAGACTGAGGCAGAAGAATCGCTGGAACCCAGGAGCCAGAGGTTGCGGTGAGCCGAGATCACGCCATTGTACTCTAGCCCAGGCAACAACGGCAAAACTCCATCTCAAAAAAAAAAAAAAAAAAGGCCCTGAGGTCAGACAGACCCAGATGTTTAGTCTGTTTTTCACCACTTTTGCTAAGTGCCAAAGCTCTCTTAGCCTTGTAGGAATAATAACAGTACCTCCCAGGATTCTTGTGAGAGTTAAATGTGACAATGCATGTGAAGTTGCTTAGCATTGTACCATCCTTAACAAGTAGTCAGGAAATGCTGAGTATTACTATATGTGTTAAGTGCTATTTACATAATTAGATGTGGTTGGTACTTGCTTCCTTTGAGTGGAATTAGGTCAACTGGTTTTAATTATAAGCAACAGGCCAGGCATGGTGTCTCATACCTGTAATCCCAGCACTCTGGGAGGCCAAGGCAGGTGGATCACCTAAGGTCAGGAGTTCGAGACCAGCCTGGCCAACATGGCGAAACCCTGTCTCTACTAAAAATACAAAATTAGCCAAGTGGGGTGGCACATGCTTGTTGTCCCAGCTACTCCAGAGGCTGAGGCAGGAGAATCACTTGAACCCTGTTGCAGTGAACCGAGATCATGCCACTGCACTCCAGCCTGGGCAACAGAGCAAGAGACTCTGTCTCAAAAAAAAAAAAAAAAAAATTATAAGCAACACATGACAGTGACAATGGTTTATAGTGAACTTGTTTGCTCCTCATACCAGTTTAGAGAAAAATCTCATCATCTTTTCCTAGAAATGGCAACTGTTGTCAGTCAGAAGTGCTGGTCCAAGGAAGTGGCTGAACAGATTGAACACACCTCTCAGGAGTGAGGCTGGCTTTTCTACGTCCTCAACATTCTTTTAATGCTTTTGATTAAAAAAAAAAAAAAAAAAGGGGGGGGGACTGAAACAGGAACTAATGGATTTGATGATAATCAAGAACTCAAATTCTCTTCTCCAGTTCACGTTTGTCTTCTCAGACAAAATAGTTATTGCCAAGATGCCCGGGCACGTGAATGCCTTTATCAAAACCTACTGAATAGTCTTTCCTTCAATAAATACTATTGAGCCCTACAGTTTGCCAGGCACTGTGCTAGGCTCTGGGAGTATGAAGGTAAGCAAAACCACAGGTTGGTGGTGGAGACAGACATTCTTGAAATAAGCCTCCACATATGTAGTAACAGTTGCTCTAAGTGAGGAGCTTAGAGCAGGGGCCCTGATTTAGGCTGGGGCATAGGTTTTTGGAGGCAGGGAAGAGTTCATTTAGGGAAGTAACATCTAAAAATACCACTTACCCTTTAGAAGAGCTGGCGATTTTCTCTTTAATTCCAAAACCACCAGCAAGTTTAGGAGATAAAAGCTTAGTCAAATAAATTTTTGGTTACTATATGGAAAATGCCATGTTGATATAAATTATTTGTTCTATCACCCAGCTGTATTGATAACATTAAACATGGCCTTTCCATTTGTTATTGTGCCCCAATGTGATTCTCATTTTATTAACTGTATTCAAAATAAAACCATCCACCTTTAGAATGATTTTATCCCTATTAACACACACATACAAATGCATACTTAATTACAGTTCTTTACATACAACAAACAAGTTGGGAAAAATTTAGATGGTAAAATGAAATGGTTTCTTTCTTGTCTGGGAGAGACTCCTTGTTCTGGAATGGTATTTCACAGATAAATATGGTGTTTCTCTATGATCTTCCTTTTGGGTTTTTGGTAGTTGAATGGGGAAGGGTGTATTTCAGCACCCACTGAAAACTGCTTGTCTTGTAGGAAGGATTATAATACACCAAACAGGCCAGGCGCAGTGGCTCATGCCTGTAATCCCAGCACTTTAGGAGGCCGAGGTGGGCAGATCACCTGAGGTCGGGAGTTCGAGACCAGCCTGACCAACATGGAGAAACCCCGTCTCTACTAAAAATACAAAATTAGCCGGGCATGGTGGCCCATGCCTGTAATCCCAGCTAGTAGGGAGGCTGAGGCAGGAGAATCGCTTGAACCTGGGAGGTGGAGGTTGCGGGGAGCCGAGATCACGCCATTGCACTCCAGCCTGGGCAACAAGAGTGAAACTCCATCTCAAAAATAATAATAATAATAATAATAATAATAATAATAATAATACACCAAACACTGTGTAAAAGTGGCATTTTCACCTCACACCTAAAATCCCACCACTTTGGGAGGCCAAGGCAAGAAGATCACTTGAGCCCAGGAGTTCAAGACCAACCTGAGCAACATAGTAAGACCCTGTATCTACCCCAAATTTAAAAAAAAAAAAATTAGCCAGGTGTGGTGGTGAGCACCTGTAGTCCCAGCTACTGGGAAGGCTGAGGTGGGAGGACCACTTGAGCCCAGGAGTTCGAGGCTGCAGTGAGCTATGATTGTGCTAGTGCACTCTAGCCTGGAGACAGACTCTGCTTCCAAAAAAGAAAGAAATAAAGTCGTATTTCGAGACTTCCTCAGAAATATGTTAGATTTCCCAAAATGCAGTAAGTTAAAAAAAAGTTTAGCTATTTTAACTTGTTATTTGAACATTTACAAGAATATGCACACATCTTTCAGCCTTAAATAAATAAAAGATTGATTTTTGAAAATAGAGACCTGTTTTCTAGATATGGTAAATGGAATCTGCTCAGAATCACTGGATGCTCTTTACTAATTTCCCACATTATGACCACTTCTTTTTACTTGTTTCTCAAGCAATCAGTAAATGATATATTCATCAAACTTAAGAGAGTAAACAAAATGTATCTCTTCCTAAGAAAAACAACTGATTGCTTCTTTAGCCAGTTGGATTACAGCAGGTCAGTGAGATCGTAGCAAGTAGCCTGATTATGTTGTACTGATATTCATCACAAGAAATGAACTAATCTACACAAATCTTTTGCTGCAAAATAAATGAACTCCTTTGGTGGAACATTATCACAAGATCAGAATGTGCCACTTTGTCAAGGACGGAATGAACACAGCGTAGCTTTACTGTAACAGCAGGAAACCATTATTTTGTGGCTCACAGCAGTCTTTCAGTTGATGTTTTCTCTCAGGATGAAACCCAGATCCAAAATGCCATCAAAAGTACCCACAAACCGGGTGCGGTGGCTCATGCCTGTAATCCCCGCTACTCAGGAGGCTGAGGGCAGAGGAATTGCTTGAACCCGGGAGGTTGAGGTTGCATTGAGCCGAGATCATGCCACTGCACTCTGGCCTGGGCGACAGAGCGAGACTGTGTCTCAAAAACAAAAACAAAAACAAAAAACAAAAACAGAAAACAGTAACCACAAATGAGCTCTCTGATTAGAGCCATTGATCATTAAATTAGCTAGAAGCCCAAGAATTTGCTATGTTTCAGCAGTCATGTAAGTCATGTGAAATATTTCATAATACAATGTAATGAAAGAATCAAGTAAAGTCATAACAATGATATTGAACTTTTTTTTTTTTTGAGATGGAGTCTCGCTCTGTCGCCCAGGCTGGAGTGCAGTGGTGCGATCTCGGCTCACTGTAAGCTCCGCCTCCCGGGTTCACACTATTCTCCTGCCTCAGCCTCCTGAGTAGCTGGGACTACGGACGCCCGCCACCATGCCCGGCTAATTTTTTGTATTTTTAGTAAAGACGGGGTTTCACCATGTTAGCCAGGATGGTCTCGATCTCCTGACCTCGTGATCCGCCCGCCTCAGCCTCCCAAAGTGCTGGGATTACAGGCGTGAGCCACTGCGCCCGGCCTGATATTGCACATTTATTGAGCTCTTACTATGATCCAGACACTGAGCTATGCCCTAACGTATATTATTTTTTGTCATTTGTACAATAAACCTAGAACAGTTTACTCATGGTTTCTTCCCCAGTTCCCTAGATCATCGATGAAGGAACAGGAACTGATTGTACCAAAACACTTATATGGTAAGCTTGATCAATGTATTTGATTTAGTATCCATGCTGGGCTGAGAAAAACATGCAAAGCAGTACCTACAAATAAGAAAACAGGAACTAAGCTGGGCATGGTGGCACATGCCTGGAGTCCCAGCTACTTGGGAGGCTGAGGCTTCCCACGACCGCCCCTCACATTCATTAGTTCGCTAGATCAGATCGGAGAACTCGGGAAAATGGCGTACTTACAAGACTGCAGGTTTACTACAAGGGCCAGAACTCAAGAAGAGCTGGATGGAAGCGATGCACGGGACAAGGTCTGTGGGAAGGGGCGCGGAGCTTCCATGCCCTCTGGGCGCGCCACCATTTCCAGGACCTCCGTGTGTTCACCAAACCGGAAGCTCTGGTTTTTACGGAGGCTCATTACTTAGTCATGATTGATTAAACCACTGGCCATTGGAAATTAATGCAATCTCCAGCCCCCAGTCCTCCCCTGGAGGTGGAAGTTGGAAGTTGGGAAGCGGGCTGTGGACACGATTTGTAATGAATGCAAGACACCGGTGTTGGGCTGCTTTTTTTTTTTTTTTGAGACAGAGTCTCGCGCTTTTCGCCCAGGCTGGAGTGCAATGGCGCGATCTTGGCTCACTGCAAACCTCCACCTCCCGGGTTCAAGCAGTTCTCCTGCCTCAGCCTCCCGAGTAGCTGGGATTACAGGCATGCGCCACCATGCCCGGCTAATTTTTTTTTTTTTTTTTTTTTTTTGTAGTTTTAGAAGAGACGGGGTTTCACCATGTTGGTCAGGCTGGTCTTGAACTCCTGACCTCAAATGATCTGCCCGCCTCGGCCTCCCAAAGTGCTGGGATTACAGGTGTGAGCCACCGTGCCCGGCCTGGGCTCTTTCAAACGGAGCAAGGTTCAAGTTTGTGCCTACAAAGGGGGACAAAACAGGGTTATCTAGGAGGGAGGAGGTCGATCTGGTAGCAAGAAAGAACTAGGGTGGAAGGTGAGTTAGGGAGGTGTCCGCAATAGGAAAGGAAACGCGCTGGAGTGGGTGCAGTGGATGGAGGGGTGACAGGCTTTGAGGGGCTGGCAGCATCTGAGGTCCACAGTGCCACGTGTACCGAGGCACTGAGAGGAGCAGAGTTTTCCCCTTTTGTAGTAAGGTAAGCCGGCCGCCTGACCTGGATGGGTTGAAACCCAGCCCCCCGCCGCTGCCACCACCCACCTCCCCAATCCCCACCCGAATGAGGCGGGCGCCCTGGGCGAATAGCTATGACGCCATCCAGCCTTAACCAGGTTAGTGCGGAACGTGGTGGCGCGCCTGCAGCCCCAGCTACTCAAGAGGCTGAAGCAGGAGAATTGCTTGAGCCCAGGAGGTTGAAACTGCAGTGAACCATTATTGCGCCACTGCACTCCAGTCTGGGCAACTGAGCCAGACCTGTCTTTCAAAAACAAAGTGAAAACACACACACAAAACCAAGGCTGTGATCCTATGATCTTTAGCCAATCTGACTTCACCCCTTTTCAAACAGTCTAAAGATTATTTAAAAAAAATATATTTCATACCGTCTTCTCTCTATAGCCTCCATGTCACCCCATCCCTTCAAAAAACTTAGTAGAACCTAACAGAACCTTAGGGTTTCAGCGCTTACTGAATTTTAGACATCAACAAGTCCAATCACGTGTAATGTCTGATTTCCTGCTTAAAACCCCTCACTTTAAGGTTGCATCATTAAACATCTCCAAGTATGAGAAATGTACCACCCTCTGACATAGCTTTACAGTAGAATGAAAGCTCCATAAGTTCTGTGTCCTACTCTCTCTCCACGGCCTAGAATACATAGTAGGTGCTGAATAAATAATTCATTTAATTTAGTTTTTAAATGTTTAATAACTACAATCTTTAGGAAATTCTGCCTTACATTGAGCTAACATTAGCGTCCCTCAATTTTTTGAAGCCAGTTTGAACAGTTCCCTCTTCCAAATGCCAGCCCTTGGGCATTTGAAAAAATTGTTACCCTGCTCTTTCTTTTCTAGGATAAATAGCTTCCACCAGTTTGCTCAATGCTCCTCACATGATATAGTTTCTCTCCATCCGGTTCCCTCTCCTCTGGACATATTTCAGTTTATCATTGTTTCTCTTAAACTGTAATTCCCAGAAAAGAACACAGTACCCCTAGGTGCTGTCTGATCAGTTCAAGTAGAATTGAATAAACACTCCCCCAATTCTATTAAGACAGCCGAAGGGCAAAATTACTTTTTTTTTTTTTTTTTTTAGCTGTCTCATCCCGTTGTTGACTCACATTGAGCTCAAGGTCAAGGAGAAACGTTGTGTTTGGGCAGAAATTTAGATTGTTTAAATCACAGAACAGGTCATCACAGGGCACTAATTGTGATGCCCTTGGTGAATGGTTCAAAGGAAATGTATATGAAAAGTGGTTGTGTGGGACCCCGCTGGGGTACACTACATTTACTTCCTTTTCATGGTGAAAAGGCACTAAATAAGCCCTTAGTCAATATTACATATCTCTTTAATGTAGAATTATGAAATTCATTTTAAGGAAATAATTCAGGGCCTGCAATTTCTGCCTAGACACATTATCTGCTAGGAAAACCTGTTGGAGAAGATTATTTGCTTTGCATGGCAACTGGCATAAAGTTCAGTGCAGGTGTTGCTCAACAAGTGAATGCTGACCAGGCAGGGTGGCTCACACCTATAATCCCAGCACTTTGGGAGGATTACTTGAGGTCAGAAGTTTGAGATCAGACTGGCCAACATGGTAAAACCCCATCGCTACAAAAAATACAAAAATTAGCCAGGAGTGGTGGCGGGTGCCTGTAATCTCAGTTACTCAGGAGGCTACGGTGGGAGGATCCCTTGAGTCCAAGAGTTTGAAGTTGCAGTTAGCTATGATTATGCCCCTACACTCCAACATGGGAGAAAGAGTGAGACCCTACCGCTAAAAAATAACAGTAAAAATAAAACGAAAGAAAGAAAGAAAAGGAAAAAACATGCTTTGTCTGATTTTGCCTTGTTAGAGAAAATCTGTGATGAGAACAAAAGATACAGGAAATTATTCTAAAAGTAGAATTTTTAAAACAAAATTTTCTTGTATCAGATGGTTTTTTACTGTGTTCCTTCCAAGTTCCTTGTCAGAAATAAATTGCCTATTAGGTACAATGGCACATGCCTGTAATCCCAGCTACTCCAGAGGCTGAAAGGGAGGATCTCTTGGGGCCAGGAGTGCTAGCGCAGCCTGGGCAACATAGCAAGATCCCATCTCTATAAAAATAAATAAAAAGGAAAAGTGCTTGTGTTATGTTTCAGTGAAGGTATATTGTATTACTGGTATAAGTGTCAAGATATTTATGACTGTTTTCTTGAATTTGAATACCTGGAGATGTACTTGGCTTTTGAATTGTCTAAAGTATTGAGACCATAGACAGTGCAGATATGTGCCTATATCCATCCTTTGTATGACCCACCATTCTTTTTCTTTCCTTGGTGAGACGGAGATTTACTCTTGTTGCCCAGGCTGGAGTGCAATGGCACCATCTTGGCTCACCGCATCCTCCGCCTCCCAGGTTCAAGTGATTCTCCTGTCTCAGCCTCCCGAGCAGCTGGGATTACAGGCATGTGTCATCAGGCCTGGCTAATTTTGTATTTTTAGTAGAGATGGGGTTTCACTGTGTTGCCCAGGCTGATCTCGAACTCCTGACCTCAGGTGATCTGCCCGCCTCAGCCTCCCAAAGTGCTGGGATTACAGGCATGAGCCACTGCGTCCGGCCGACCCACCATTCTTAATGGCCTTTAGAAGGTCACTTTCATTTCCCTCAAGTACAAGACCTTTGTTTCTGGGACAAGGTGATTAATATCAACTATGAAAGAAAGATTAAGTAAATTAAAATGACTTACTATACAGCTATTGGTATATACTCTTCGTGTCCAGAAGCAATTTACAATATATCAAGAAGTGTCTCTACAGTGGTTCTTGCCCTCTCATTTCTACCACTGGTTAGAGAATAGGTATGTGGAAAAGATGTCATAGGGCCGGGCACGGTGTCTCATGCCTGTAATCCCAGCACTTTGGGAGGGCGAGGCAGGTGGATCACCTGAGACCAGCCTGGCCAACATGACAAAACCCCATCTCTACTAAAAATACAAAAATTAGCCAGGTGTGGTGGTGGGTACCTGTAATCCTGGCTACTTGGGAGGGTGAGGCAGGAGAATCGTTTGAACCCAGGAGGCAGAGGTTGCAGTGAGCTGAGATTGAGCCACTGCACTCCAGCCTGGGAGACAGAGCAAGAGGCTCCATTTCGGGAAAACAAAAAACAAAAAACAAAAAACCAAAAAATGCCGTAATACAAAATAGGCTAAGAATAAAGAAAAGAGTGCTTAAAATATGTTTTCTATTTTAAGGTCATGTATTTCACCATTGAACCAGGATCTTTTCCCTTCCCTCCTTTGCCTCTTTCCCTCCCGGCATTCTTTCTTGCGCATGTGCTCGCGCTCATGCTCGCTCTCTCTGTCTTCTTTCTCTCTCTTTAAATGAGACAGAGTCTCGCTCTGTTGCCCAGGCTGGAGTGCAGTAGTGCGATCTTGGCTCACTGCAACCTCCACCTCCAAGGCTCAAGCAATTCTCTTGCCTCAGCCTCCGAGTAGCTGGGATTATAGGCATGTGCCACCACGCCCAGCTAATTTTTTGTATTTTTAGTGGAGATGGGGTTTCACCATGTTGTCCAGGCTGGTCTCGAACTCCTGGTCTCAAGTAATCTGCCCACCTGGGCCTCCCAAAGTGCTGGGATTACAGATGTGAGCCATTGCACCCAGCCTCCCTCTCTCTCAAGGAAAAAAGAGGAGAAAAGAAAAGGGGGTTTGGGCTATATGCACAAATGCTCTCTCTCTCCCTACATTCTAGTTATGTGAACTTAAATACGAAGAACTAGTTGGGAAGTGGAAATTCTGTTTCTTCTAAAATTCTACAGCTGTTCTGGGCACTGCTGATGTTTATAACCTTCCCTCACAGATGTTACATTTTATGAACTGTGACTCATTAGGGTGGTTCTAGCATCTTTAGATGGACAGAAATCCCCAAAGGCAGGATGATTACATAAGTCTGCTTCACTCAAAACCTGAAATATTTGAATAGAATATTTCCTGGGGGAAAAAAAAGCAGTAAGACTTTGCCATACTTTCACGAATCAGAAACACTAATAATTTCAGTTGGTTCTTTTCTGTGGGAGGAATGAGGGAGGTACAATATTCTTGTTTGGGAAGGTTTTGTTTTCATTTGCAGAATGTTTTTAATTTGTATAGGCTTTTTGGTTTGGACCTTGATCTATATTTTTGTTCCAATGTGCAAAAAACCATTTACTGGAAGACATTGTTTGAATGTCCACTCTGTGCAGGGGACCGGATTTGGTGCTAGTTTGAGGCATGGAGAGTAATAAAAGAGCTAGAATATACGGTGCTCCCATCTTTGAGCTTCTCAGTTAGGAAACACCAGGGGCAGAATCATAAAAGTTTAGAATTAGATGTCACCTGTATTTTCCACATGAGACACCTGGGGTCCCAACTGGGCCACTGACCCACCCAAAGTTACATAGTTAGTGATATTCAGAGCTACATTTTAGAACCATCTCTCCTAAGTTCCAAGGCTTTTTCAGCACACAGGACTGCCTAATATCCACGGACTTAAACAGGATCAAGTGTTACGGCAGGTCAGAACTAGGATAAGGCAATTGAGGCAAAATTTAACAGGGCACCAAAAGCCTCAGTAATTAAAATTAATGGAAAATAATCCATGATTAACAAAATATCAAATTTTTAAACAAAGACAAGGTCCTACCCAGCTCTTCCATAACCCAGCTTCGCCTGTCTCACCCTAATCTCAGCCCTCCATCATACAATCTGAACTTTTGGGTGGATCAAGGGGGAAAACCAACATGGAAAATATTCCACTGGCTGGAATCCCTGGATGTGTAGAGTGAGCTGTCCAGGTGTTCGAAGATGGATCACAAACCTTTGTGCACAACAGTGTATTGAGAGAAAATGGCTCTCTTTTGTTTTAATTAAAAAGTGATGGCAGTTTTGAGGGTAAAACTACAAAAAGAAAGTGAGACTGGGTTGAGCATGGTGGCTCACACCTGTAATCCCAGCACTTTGGGAGGCCGAGGTGGAAGGATTGCTTGAGCTCAAGAGTTCTAGACCAGCCTGGGCAACATAGCAAGACACCATCTCTACAAAAAAATTTTTATAATTACAATGAAATTTTTTAAATGAAACTGAAGAGTAAAGGGGAAACTCAAGATGTGATAGTGGGTCATAACCTCTACAGGGCACTGCTCCCATAATGAACCCCATTCCATTCAAGAGCACTGCTAGGCAGAGCACAAAATGGAATCCCCAGAACTCTACAAAGGGGTTTAGTTGGAGGGCTTTGATTACAGCAAGATACTGGGTTAAAATTTTTCTTTCCCTGTTTAATTTTCTTCTCTCTCATCCATGTCCTGTGCCTGAAGTGTTAACCAGCACCTGGATTTGCACCATTTGAAAGTACCCTTGCCCTTAGAAAACCTAGAAGAAAAAAACCTAGAAGCAATCACACTGGGTCCCAGAAGAAAGGACAGGCCCTTGGACAAATGCAGTCCTACAGGTTCACATAGGAGTCCTATAGGTCACCAAGAGAGACTGAAAGGGCATGTGGGACTTAACCAGCTCTGGAGCAGTAAAGAATATGCATTTGGGCCGGGCGCAGTGGCTCACGCCTGTAATCCCAGCACTTTGGGAGGCCGAGGCAGGCGGATCATGAGGTCAAGAGATTGAGACCAGCCTGGCCAATATGATGAAACCCCGTCTCTACTAAAAATACAAAAATTAGCTGGGCGTGGTGGTGCGCACCTGTAGTCCCAGCTACTCGGAAGGCTGAGGCAGTAGAAATCGCTTGAACCCAGGAGGTGGAGGTTGCAGTGCGCCGAGATCACGCCACTGCACTCCAGCCAAGGCAACAGAGCAAGACTTGGTCTAAAAAACAAACAAAAAAAGAATATGCATTTTCCTGAGTGTCCTCTCTTCATTTATTCCTCAGAATCCAGCTGCCAGAGGCTGGATGAGAGCTGGTTTACATCTGGCAATTTGGTTCTTGTAAAGTCATCCTGCAGTGACTTTAACAACAGAGTCAGAACCAGCCCGAGGAACAGAGCAGACCCTGGGCAAATGTGGACTTCTGACGTAGTACTAAAATAAAGCTATGATAAAAGCTCAAAATTAAAAACTGTTCTTACAAACTGGCTGCTCCACCGGGCCTGGAGGTGGAGGTGAGAAGAGGGGAGTGGTGAGGAAGAGTCTGAGAAAGAATCAAAGTCACTTTCTTTTCCATGCATCGTTCTGGGCTTCCTCCTATCAAGTCATCCTCCTCTGCAGGGAAGAATGGTTTATTTTGTGTTTTGTTTTGTTTTTTCATTCAGCCACAGGTGCAGCTCTAGAAAAGGAATGTAGACTTATTCTCTAAATTCAGCATCGCTCTCTCCTGGTTTAAACACTATTTATTTATTTATTTTTATTTTTATTTATTTTTTTGAGACAGAGTCTCACTCTGTCGCCTAGGCTGGAGTGCAGTGGTATGATCTTGGCTCACTGCAACCTGTGCCTCCAGGGTTCCAGCGATTCTCCTGCCTCGACCTCCAAGTAGCTCGGATTACAGGCGTGTGCCACCACGCTCAGCTAATTTTTGTATTTTTAGTAGAGATAAGGTTTCACTGTGTTTGCCAGGCTGGTCTCAAACTCCTGAACTCAAGTGATCCGCCCACCTCAGCCTCCCAAAGTGCTGGGATTACAGGCATGAGCCACCACGCCTGGCCTGGTTTAAGCACTTTTGAAGAAGGATTCTTGTGCCCCAAATGCCTGGTGGTTAAGAACATAGGCATTTACCAATTTAGATAAGAATGCTAATCATGCCACTGAATAGTTTTTGGGGTTTTGTTTGTTTGTTTGTTTGTTTTTGAGATGGAGTTTCGCTCCTGTTGCCCAGGCTGTATTGCAATGGTGTGATCTCGGCTCACTGCAACCTCCACCTCCCAGGTTCAAGGGATTCTTCTGCCTCAGCCTCCCGAGTAGCTGGGATTACAGGCATGCGCCACTGCTCCCAGCTAATTTTGTATTTTTAGTAGAGATGGAGTTTCCCTGTGTTGGTCAGGCTGGTCTCGAACTCCCGACCTCAGGTGATCTGCCCGCCTCGGCCTCCCAAAGTGCTGGGATTACAGGCGTGAGCCACTGCGCCTGGCCTCTGAAGAGTTTTTATAAATTCTTTAATTTTCTTGATTTTCAGCTTCCTAATCTGTAAATAGAGAATAAGAGCTCAAAAACGATATCCATTATCATAGAGTCTTGCCCTTGAAGGATGATGTGAAAAGCCCACTTAGTGCATGAGTCAGTGCCTTCTGGAGTATCCCCAGCCAGCAGCATCCAGGCTGTGATCAAACTCCCTTAGTGCCCACCCAATGCAATGCATTCTGCTTGCTTGCTTGCTTTCTTGGTAGACTTTTAACTTTCTGGATATTAAACAGATGCAACGTCTTGCTTCTCCTAAGTCAAAATTTTCTTGACTATTATGCCAACATTTTCTGCCCTAGCATCTTCAAGTATCTGAAGATAGTCATGAAACTCCTTAAGTCTTCCTTTCTCACTGGTTCCTTAAGCATTCCAACAAAGACTAATTTCAAGTCCCCTCCATCACCCTGCAGAGTTCTCTCTTTTGCACTGCTTTTGTTTTCCAATGGTCTCTCCAATGTCCGTTTTGCAGAACTCAACAAACTGTTCCAAATATAGATTGGCCATGAGAAAATAGTGTTGCAGTTGCTACCTTTGTTTTCATTACCATAAAATAATTTAAAATGTCTATGATGCATCGGGCGCGGTGGCTCACTCCTGTAATCCCAGCACTTTGGGAGGCTGAGGTGGGCGAATCACGAGGTCAGGAGATCGAGACCATCTTGGCTAACACAGTGAAACTCCGTGTCTACTAAAAATACAAAAAAAATTAGCCAGGCTTTGTGGCTGGTGCCTGTAGTCCCAGCTACTTGGGAGGCTGAGGCAGGAGAATGGCGTGAACCTGGGAGGCAGAGCTTGCAGTGAGCTGAGATTGTGCCACTGCACTTCAGCTTGGGCGATAGAGCGAGACTCCGTCTCAAAAAAAAAAAAAAAAGTCTATGATGGCCCAGTGTGGTGGCTCATGCCTGTAATCCCAACACTTTGGGAGCCTGAGGCAGGCAGGTCACTTGAGGCCAGGGGTTCAAGATCAGCCTGGCTGACATGGTGAAACCCTGTCTCTACTAAAAATACAAAAATTAGCCAGGCGTGGCTACTTGGGAGACTGAGGCACGAGAACTGCTTGGACCTGGGAGGTAGAGGTTGCAGTGAGCCATATTATGCCACTGCACTCCAGCCTGGGTGACAGAGCGATATTCTGTCACCAAAAAAAAAAAAAAAAGCCCATAACGAATGTCTTAAACCATTAAATCATCATATTAATGAATCTGGCACCCACATTGTTTAGTTGTGGTCAACGAGCAAGTCTTTTAACCTGTGCTTTATCTTTTATGTCTACATTTTATCCTATACTCCTTTGTATCTCCTCCTAGGAGAAAAAAGGCACAAATATTTTCAAGCATAATCTGTACGAATGAAAGGAAGTTCTAGAATTGTCCTCCTCCCCCTCCTTTTGCTGCTGTGTTGAAACAGCATTACTGTTGCTACAAAAACAAGTTTCCCTTCCCTCCCCTTCATTGAGTTCATGTATTACCTCTCCGGATAATGAACAGTATTGTTTTGTGAAGTGGCTGCAATCTCAATATATTCTGCAAGGTCCCTGATTACTGTTCCCTCCCCTTTAGGAGAAAGCCTTCTCTTTCTTTAAGAGAGGAAGTATCTTGATGTAAATTAAAATAAGA